>NW_015113698.1:192748-237326 GCF_001443285.1 Poecilia latipinna | reverse complement strand
AACGTACTTGAATAAAAGCTAAACAACATAAAGCTAAAGTGAAAATAAATACTGCATTCAACCAAAAGAGTACAGATATAAAATCTGTATACTGTATTGCCCTTCAGTAATCACGAGATTGAAATAGAAGATGGGCACATCCGACTACCTGATGCAGTAGTTCACACTACACGATTTTTTTTGCCCCTATTTTCCCCTTATGACAATTTTAGAACGTTGGCCGCTGGTGATTTCGTAACCAATCATCCTGCAGTGTGTGGTGTGTTACGGTGGATCATCATGGCCGCTCCGATCTAAATCAAGTCCAGCGGACATTGGAGATGATATGTGGAAACGACATTAATATTTATTCAACATTTCGTTCAAAGAATATAGAAATGACAAGGGGAGGAGTTGGAACCAAATCGCTACCACAGTTGATAAACCCAGTAACATTACACTAAGGAAATGAGGAAGGGAGGGTCAGTGGAGAGCACCGGAGCTGAGCCTTTTTTCATTCAGTGTCATCAACAGAAAGAAAAAAAGACAGAAAGAGGATAAAGCCGATAATTAAAATGAGGTCGATAAGTTTAATTTATCGTGCGATTAATTGAGTTATCGTTTATCGTGACAGGCCTACGTGGAAGGTAATCTCTGAATACTCAATGTAAACACTGAGACAGAAGGGCTAGAGAAAAATACTACTATGGTCAGGTAAGAAAATAAAACCGTGGCTCACAGAAATGGACAATAACTTGTTGAAAACACGTTTTAAGTCCAGCCATGGGATTCAGCTGGTCGAATTTAGCATAAACGATATAAAAACAGATTCATTCTGGTAAGCATATTTCTGACTACGCTTATCTTCTTATGACAGTGGTTCAAGTTGGTGGTATAAGAGTTTGAGGGCTATTTTCTTTGCACTCTTTACGTCCCTTAGTGCAGACTGCTGACTTAAATCCTTTTAAGCCAGTTTCTTTAATATGAGAATTAATTCACTGAGCCCAAGTGATCTCCACAATCACCAAATCTCAAACCAGCAAAGCACCTAAGAAATTCAGTGGAACTGGAGATTTTAATGATGGATTAGCTGTAGATAAACTCTATTTGAAGCTACTGTATGATTTCAACAAGCATCAAAATCAAAATCTCTCAGAAAAGCTAATAACAATTGAACATCTTGCTCAATTTTTACCATGAAAGATTACCATAGTACTGAGGGCAAAACGAGGCCAAATCCTGAACTAGATAGATGCACATAGTAGGTTTCCAACATGTGTATGTTCAAAAATCACAGCTTGACTTTCTACAGTGTAGATTAGACCTCTTCTGACATAAAGTGAAACACAAAAAGTCGACAGTAAATCATCTCTTCATACTTTCAAACTCTTACTATAGAAGTTTTGTTGTAGAAACTAGGAAAGCAAAACACAAAGAAGTGAGTGTTCTCAATTAAACAAGAACCTTCAATTGATCAAAATGCAGGAAACAGGAAACAACACAATGAGAAAGTTCAACAAAAGCTTTTATGCAACAATTTAGGTAAGAAATGTTGGGTAAGCTGTGCTTTATCTAAATGTGGCTGTAAACACATTACTCACACCTCAGTCATATTGTTTTTTGTTGTTTTTTTTTTTAAATCAGCATCTTGCTATTCAGAAGTGAGATTCTCATTCACACCTCTCCAGATGAACCAGATTTTCTAGGCTAACCAAGTAGAGTTTGACTGAAGTGGACTAAAGAGGACTGGTGTGAATGCGTCCTAAGTTTGAAGTTGGGCATGACCAGGAAAAGCACCTGAAATGAGGGACCAACAACAAGTTTTAACTTCTTTGAGAACCAGTGCACCAAGTTTCATTTGAGGCTGCAAAGCGTAATTATTAGTTTTTTCTTTTTCTTTCCTGCATTAGGTCCACTTTAAAAATCATGTTACATTAAAATGTTTCCCACCTGGTGATCTGAAGGTCCAGGGCTCATCATCATCAAAGTGTGTATCCCCAGCGGTGAACCTCTCTCCAGGGAAAAAGGCGTGTGCCACTGTTCCCCCAGGCCCATCGAAGGGATATCCATCATTATGGTCTGCTTTGGTGAAGTCGATCTGAATGTCTGCGTTGCTGCCGGCCACCTCGTGGAAATTTAGAGGCGCGATGTCGCTCCAGACCTTCAAAGCATAGTACATGAGGGCCCGAACTGTGTCCCTGCCAAGTAGGGCTGAATCCTTTGGGTAGGTTCTCACTCTGAAAAGAAAACAAAGGACACATCTTAGATGTAAGAGAATAGATGAGCAGAAAAGGGAACTAAGATGGAAAGAGTGAAATAGGATGGCTCACAAGAAACAGAAGGTTAGACTTGGCATATTAACAAAGTAAAGCAGGGAAGAAATGAAGTAAAGCAGCGTTTGGGAAACTTGTAAGGTTAACATCAATGCTTAAAAGAGGGCATCGTCATGTAAATGAGAGAATTATTCATGAAGCAGAGAAATCAAGTTCTTCATATTGTGACATGAACAAAGATCACTTCAAAATGAATAGCAGTCCATTAAATGTGTAAACTGTCTTAAAATGAAGCTATCATAAAAAAAAAATTAAAAAAATGATTCTGGCACACAGAGATACCAATTCCGATTAATTACTTTACAAAATGGGAAGGATAAGAGAGCATGCCATCAAGTCAGAACTACGTTTATCTTTGTACGTTAGGAAATTAAACATTAAAAAGTTAAAAACATGAATCTTCTTAAAATTCATTTAAAGATGGATTTGTCAGTTCAACTTTACCTTACTGCAATAAAAGATTCATTTATCTTTTTACCCATCCCTATCAGGGTTTCTGTTAATGCTTCAGAGCTCAACCACATCTGCACGCTCACTGTAACGTAGAACTCAAAATGTAAGGTTTTGATAAAAAGTGAAACGTTGTCGCGAATCTAATCAGGCGAAGTAGATTTAAACATGTAAAGAAATGCATATATTGAGTCGTTCTTGCTTTTGCTGTCTGCAGCTCCTGCCGTTCCATTGAAGTTAAACAGCCGACTGACGACTGTAGGATGTGTTACATTCGCACCATCTGATCTGAAAGTGGTGCCATTATGCACACCCGTCAAGTGTGTTTAACTGAACTGTCAGAATGTTATACAATGTTAACCACGGACGATGTCAAATGCAAACTTGTCTTGAAAAACAAAAACAAGAGGAACTGTTTTCTCACAAATCTTGTAATTTGGATTGTATGCATTTAGTTTCATTGTTATGCCTTTATCCTAAATATACAGGTTTAAGGTAGGTGGAAAATGTTGTCAATTCCCAATCTGCCTACAGGCTCGCGGATTAAGAAAAGTGATAGAAAGTGCCGCCAAAGAAGCAGAAAAATAGGATGAAATGCAAGAAAGGCTGGCAGCTAAGGAGATGGATAGAAATTGCTCTGAATTTAAAGCAGCAAAGGTCAACTACACAATGTTTGCCACTGGTGGAGAGCTGCACAAAAAGTCCTGTTTGCATATTTCTAGCAGTACCGTTGGCTTCAGTATTTCATGCTCAGGTGCTCCTGCTGCTTACACATAATATGCTGAGCATACAATGTGCCTTTGAAGAGATTATAGAGTCAGCTTTTGGGAACAACTCATAAGTTCTTTTCCCATCTTTCCCATTTCCTTATTAAGTTTTCATTCTTCCTCACATCACCTCCAAAGCTCTGCAGCCTTTTTCTTTCTGACTGCTACAACAGAAATGGGACATGTACAAACTGAAAACCAATCAGACATCATGCAAAGTTTTCCATTTTTCAATTCTTTGATGGTCCCTTTCATCCAATGTATTTCCTTTCCACTCATTGGTCTTTACATCCTTCTACGCCTTTGCTTCTGTGTGAGGGACTTGCTTTCCGTGTCCCTGCAAGTGTATTTCGGTCTAAAACTACGGAGCCGTGCGGTTGTTACAGGCTGCCGTGGGACATTTAATCAGTGACAAAAAAATATCAGCGGAGTGATCTCTGCCTCAACTAGCTTTCAATCTGCTCGGAAATCACTGAAGTGAGAGAAAGTTGTGACTTATCAATGCAAAAAACATGCACAAACAAGACAGACTCAGAAAATGCTTTAAAAAAAGTGCTGAAAAAATAACTGGAACTATATTGTCCTGCAAAAACAGCCATTCTTCTTGCTTTTTCACATTTTGTCAACTAGGACCACAACTCTTGCCGTGTTTTGATGGGATTCCACCTGATAAATCAACACAAAACAGCCCAGTCAGCCCGAGTCAATACATTGCATAAACCCCTTTTGCTGCAGTTCTTTGGAATACTGTCTCTACTAACTTTGCCAGTCTGGAGATGGATATTTTTGCAGATATTTTTTTTTCTTTTTACAAGGTAGCCCAAGCTCAGTCAAAATTGATGAAGAGCGTCTCATTCCAATTGTTTTAAAGTCTTGTGAAAGATTCTCAACTATGCTTTCATCTGAACAGTTTCATTATGGCTCTGGCTGTAGAATCACTGTGCCGCTGGAAGAT
Source organism: Poecilia latipinna (assembly GCF_001443285.1). Classification (NCBI taxonomy): domain Eukaryota; kingdom Metazoa; phylum Chordata; class Actinopteri; order Cyprinodontiformes; family Poeciliidae; genus Poecilia; species Poecilia latipinna. Next base: position 232,842 of record NW_015113698.1, on the reverse strand, counting down.
TAACCACCCCACTAATAGATAGACTCTCTTTATAACAAGATTTTAGGGATATCACATGCTTAATCCAACATATAGCATACTTTTCAAGTTTGTGAATGCAAAACAAGGGTAGATACGTTCGCAAACATACAAGGCACTTCATGTAGTGGAAACGGCCTTAAAACTCAATACATTGTTGGTTTGCACAATATAAATATACAACAATGTACAGGCCGTGCAAAAATTTCAATTTAGATACATGGTACTGGTGAGCTAATTAGTATTATAGTAAGTTCAACATCTTATTCCACTGTTGCATCTTTCATCTAATCATACAATAAAAGCATAAATGTAGATTCACAGACTCATTTTTAAATGCAGACATCAGAATTAAAATTGTAGTATTGTAAGGTCAGAGGTCCTACCTTTAAGCAGTTACATTATGCAAACTCTAACAGGAGTTAAGTCTGAAGGGAAAACATGCCCAACACACAATATGCAAAGCGAAAGTGGGCGAGTGCCCACATTCTGAGTCTCAGCTTCGCTCATACCTGCACCAAAGCTTCAGCAACCATCTGTCAGAACACCTGCATTACTCACTTCTACTGCAATTTACATAAAGGAAAAGACAAGAACACTGAAAAGGAAAAAGCCAAATCTGGATGACAGCTAATGTGTATTATAAGGGGTGAGATGAAGGTAAGTATATATTCATGTCAGCTTAAGTTCTATTCATAAATCCTGCGTTAATTCGGCCTGTTTAGTTTGTATTTTAATCCCTCCTTTTTCAAGAAACCAGATTTGCTCTCCTCTGAATGTGTGTCAGCTTCATTTCAGAGAACTAGATTACCTAACTGGAACAGGAAACTGGATAAAAATAATTCTACATTATCAGGTTGTTAAATACAAACAACCTAGCCACAAATAAAGCTAAGCAAATCTGTCTTGTCCATTGATATAATCGGTAATAATGAAACCTCTCGGAGGTTTCATTATTGCGCTGTAACAGTGCAGAATGTCCTAGCTTTCTACATGTACAAGTCTAGAATACTATAACAGTAAGACAGGTTGTATTGCACCACTGTAACACATACAAAATCCTATTGTAATTCCTAAAAATGCACCAATGCCTAATAATGCAAACATATAAAGTTATTTTCACCAGGATGCCTGGATAAAATGATAGATAAGAAAAAAAAAACATGCTACATGTTTATATCCCTACCGGTAGAAAAGGAAAACTGAAGACAGACTTTTTACAGCTGGGGAAATGTGACGTTTTCCATGTGTTTGGCATTGTGGAAGGATTTAAAATGGTTTTAAAACTAGCCCACAAATTAAATAGACAAATCAAATGGAAGGCAAAGTCTCGAATAAAAAAAGTGAACTGTAGTCCCACGAATTAAAATGGCTGCAATCGAGTAATAATTCCAGCCTTGAATGAGCTGTAGTTTACACTTCACAGAGCTTAGTGCAGCTCTGTAAAGTGTAAGCTGCTTGGCGCAGCTCTGTGAAGTGTAAACTACATTACCTTGAATTTAATGTCTTAGTGTTGCCTCATATTAAAATATTGCAATGCAACAACAGACTGGTGGGTTTTAATGAAAAGCAGCAACTGTGATTTGCAAGAACAACACGATCATGCCCGGCACGTCTTGGCAGTGGTTCAGTATAATAATAATAATAATAATAATAATAATAATAATAATAATAATAATCTTTTAAGATTCTTTGCTACTTTACTCCAACTTTGAAGTTTGAAGTTACATGCACTAAAATTACTATGTCATTTTAGACACACAATGCAAGCTTTTAGTTAATTCCCAACTCTTATGTAAAGGGGAGACACATCTGTGGATGTATTTTCAAGCAACATCTCAAACTGAACAAAATAACAAAAATCAGCCAATATGTCAAACATGAGAAGGTACAGTCATGATGGAGACAGGTTCTGTCTTAGAGATAAATGTGTTTTGGTGCAAAATGTGCAGATTAACTCCAGAACGAAATAAATCAATAAATCACGCTGTGAAAGAATTTTCAAATACTGATAAATTAAAATTAATATGTGTAAAACATATTGCGGTAGCATTCTTTCATAATGTTATCTTGTTGAGCTTCAGAACAACCTCCTTTGTGTCACCAATCACAGGTGTCATAAATCATTCAGGAATGAAAGCCAACAATTATTTTGCAAGGACAGGGAAATTAGCCCCTCCTAAGTCTGACAGAAGCAAAATGTCATTCATTAGGAAAAGAAAAAAACTATGACAATTCCCACAAGTTCTGCACTTGAATTCTTGTGAAGTATGAAATGTCCTGGCCAGAGAAAACATTGTTATTGTTTATGCGGCATTGAATAAAAGAACATATTTCTGTGTTCTAGAGGACTAAAGGCCATACAGCTGAGAATGTTGCTTCCTTTGTGTTCTTCATAGCACACACAACAAAAGCCTCATTATTTCTGATGCTTTTGAACAAGCTGATCTAGCTGTGAAGGTGTCAAATGCAAACTATGAATATGGTTGTAAATATTGAGGTCACAAATAGGCTCAGGCAGAAATTCTGACACTACAAACAATCCCTACAAGGAGTGTTATGCCAGTTCTCTTTCTTCTTCTTTTTTCTTATCTATTCAGACCTTATTTCCTGTCAAAAAATAATAAGAAAATTGTTCTCTTTGTGTTAAAATCCTTATCAAAAATAACTTTTCAACAAGTTCTGATGATTCATGTGTTTGAATGACGTTTCCTGCTGTCGTTTTTGTGTCAAAAAAGTGGATGAATACAGAAAAATTTCCCCTGAACTTTACTGAAGTAAACCTCAAATGGAGTGGTATTATGTACTTTGAAGGGACATAGCGTAATTTCATACTGCACAATAAAGCAACTGTGTTACCTTCATTTGTTGTAAAAGTGTTCTATATATCAAAAATAACTCAAGAAATTTGAGCTCAAAATAAGATGCCTTGAAACTGGAATTGGGCATTTGTCTCTTTAAGAAGATCATACTCTTTATGACACTTCAAACCTGTTTTAAAGGTAATCGCTATGTCCCACATTGAATCTAAATCCTAAATCATCTGAGTGAGGCTCAATACAAAGTGTGTTTAGCAAAGTAAAACTGGTTATTAACATGCTTCCATATATCTGCGTTGATCAACTCAAGTTATGGGATTTTAAATATATATGAATCTTATACAAAATACATGCAATACATGACCAATTGTCAGAAAAAAAAGGAAAATAATGTAAGCGGTAAGGATGCCAGGAGAGTAAGCAAAACAGAGAGCAATAAGCAGAAACGCAGCAACTTTCCTATTGCAGTCATATTTCTGACAACTCCCTATGGCTCCATGTACCACGGCTCTAACTTTAGTGAGAATAATGCTGTGTGTTCTCCAAGAGAAAGACGTCGTCCTTGTTTCAGCATTTCTCCCGGCTACTCCAATCAGATGGATCAGTGATCACACAGGCACATTTCTACCTCTGACAGACGGGCTGATGCCTTCATTTCTCACCAAACTTAAAATGTTCCTCACAACCTTTGCTATAGATGTATCTGGTGCAGAAAAGCAGTGCAATGTGTACTGTAGTGAAACAAAAGTGGGGAAAAAGTCAAATGATGAATATTTAAAGACTTAGAGATCTCAGCTAAACATTTAAGGTTCATTTGAAGGGAAATACTAATCCTAAGCATCATGATTACATAATGCTTTTAATTCCAAAAAAAGTGCATTTCCAAAACAGCTGAAAAGTCTGCTTATGTCAGGAAACGACACATTACTATTCAGCACAGAATGCAACAAGCTCCTCCAGATGGTGAGGGCAGCCTGTACATACCCCCAGAAATGAAGCGTGTTGGGTTTTCAGTGAAGCGGAGAAAACAGATTCAAATCTGTGCGACCTCGATGACTGTATTATTTCTAAACTGAAAAGTAGTAGATTTCATTTCCTAAACAAATGCAGACCATTTACAAAGCCCATAGATTTAAAAAAAAAAAAAAAAAAAAGAAAGGCCCAAAGGTTAAATGTGAAAATGCATTAGTTTAACTTGGTCTGAGTCAGTTACTGACGATGGAGAATAATGTTTTCCTTTTGGATTCATTCACAGTTTTGTTCAGGAGCAGAATGTTTTTGCGGGAGTTTGTATACTCCAACAAATAATGTGATGATAGTGAAGCACGGAGGGGGCAGCATGATGATATGGTGCATAAAGGAAACGGGCAAAGCAGAAAAGCAACTTTATCACATTGATATGACTTCACCAGCAATGAGAGGAGAGGAAGTGAGGCAATAGACGGACGAGAAGGTTGAACTTTGCGGTTTAATGGAAACGTATAGTGGAAGCTGGTGAAGCTTGTGAAGCGTTGTACATGATGAGATATGTATCACACACACATGGTTTTGTGTCAGTGGCTCTCTAGTAAGGTCAACCCAGAAAAAAGGAAGCCAGAAATTGCAAGAGATATTGACAGGAATGAACAAGGACAATGTGTTGAATTGATTTATGCTTGGTAAAGCAAATTAAATTTTTATAAATTAAGAGTTTCAAAGTATTTTCATTTGGAAACTTTTTGGAACTCCGATCAATTGGAAATAAGTCCCTGTTTTTAAAAAAATAGAAGTAAATGATTACTAAGAAGTGGTGAAAGGAAGGATCAGGGAGGGCAAGTAGGATAAAAACGATGGGGGGTCATGTAAAGTAAAATGAAATGGGGTTATGAGAGGGAAAGTAGGGAAGTAAGGTGATGCAAAAAGATTGTAAAGTGGGGTGAGTAGCATGAAGTGAACAAAATGTTCTTTTTATGAAAAAGAAATGGACAAGGTAAATGAGGGGAATAAAAAAAGTCCATAAAGAATGATGAAAATGTAAAGGGAAGGAGAAAGTAGAGAGGGATGAAACATATGAAGGAGAAGAGGAATTAAACCAGGTTGTAAAGAATGAATAGAATAAAATGGGAAGAAGCGAATTGAGAAAAATTGTCATAAAAACTCTTGAACAGAATAAATGAGATTAAAAAGGTTAGTAAAAACAGATCAAATTAAAAACAAGCAGATAGGCTGGACTATAAAGGGTTATAAAGAGAGATGAGGACCATCAACAGCAGCACAGAATGCATGTGGTAAAAGAGTCTGATATGAGCAGAACTGTTTGTGTAAAAGGTGGAATGAACAGGGAAGAAAGGATAAAAACAAGGATGAGTGAAATAAAAACAAGTCATAAAGAAGGAGGAGTTATAGATGAAAAGGAGTTGTAAAGAGGCGTGGGAAGTGTGGAGAGGATCAAAAAGAGGTCACAAAGCAAAGAGGGATGAAAAAGTGACTTATAAAGCGATGGGGTTAAATAGAGTGTGAAAAAGGTAATGAGTGAGAAAAGGTTAGGAAGAATGGGGTAAAAGGTGTGTGTAAAAATGTGATGTATGGGTGAAAGGGACAAACAGGAACAGAAGACTGATCCAGTCATAAAGAATGAGGAACGGGAGGAGAAGTGGTTGTAAAAAAGGGGGAAATAAGATAAATGAGGCAAAAGCCTATCGAGTGAATGAAGAGGGATGAGCGGGATAAAAAAACGCTCATGAAAAGTGGATGTAGTGAATGACTGGGATAAAAAGGGATGATAACGAGAAATAATGGGAATAAGAAGGGATTTTTAAAAAGGATACAAGTAAGATAAGGCGAAAAGAGAGTAGAGTGAAAAGCAGGATGAAAAGGATTGCATGGAAAAGGTTTAGTAAGTGCTTAAGGTGGATGGAGGGATAGATAACATGAGGTGAGGGCGAGTGGATGTGGGAAGAGAGCGTGAATTTGAGCGTCGGTTTGTCAAACAATTCAAGTTATTGTTAAAATGTCATAATGCGCCCTTGCTTTCAAACCTCATTTATCACAATCAATGCATTAAAAAAAAAAAAAGTAGTTGAAAGAAAAGCGACTCAGTTCCCAGAATTTCTACAAAATAAAAAGCTAAACCTGAAAGACTCTGCATGGAAGACCTCTGACCTCTCTAGTTACTGAAGTAACCTGGGATGAATCTGATCCAGTGACGTACTGCCAACCTGTACACTGCGCACCTGGAGACTGGCAGAAGATGACCTGACTTGTAAGCAAGCAGGTGTAGACAATGGATGGATGAACTTACATAGACCGAGACTCAAATTTCTCTCCCAAAGTAGCGCAGGATCAACCTGAAGGAGCGTATTGCGAGTTGTTTAGTCCTCCAATTGCAGCGGGAAGCTCCAGAATTTTGAGTATAGGTTTCCGATGAACCCCTCTAACTTCCTGCAATAAATGTCAGGGTAAAAGGGATTAAAGCGACTTTGAAATTAGCTGGATGTGCAGAAGCCTGATTAGTGATGACTTCATTTTCCTGACCTACTTAATTCCGAGACGTGAGTCTCACCTTGGTTTGACAAATGAGTCAGAGGAAACCGGGGATCAGTGGGAGGTAAATGTTTGCATGCTTTCTCAGATATAGACACACACGCAGATTTTCGTGTCACATTTCACCTGAATGACATTCATTTACATGCGACTTGCTTCTTCTGAACATCTCCACTGTCAGTTATGATTCAGATAAAATGTGGCAGGAGGGGGGAAAAAAAGAGCAAGAGCAGTAAAAAACAAAAAACCTTGTAAGATTTTTTTGCTGTCCCCTGCCTTCATCTCCTCTGCAGGTTCCTGCCTCCTGTGGCTTCAGTACTCCACAGACATCAGAAGTGATGATAAAAAGTACACACAGGTACAGAGACTGAGGGACCCAATCATCTCATTTCATCCTTCCCTACCCTTTTGCAGACATAACCTGACAAACGGGTGGTCAAATGGTAACGGTCATGCATGCTCGTGTGCATTTATACCTGCATGTAAGACAAACGGACGAGAAACAAGCACTGAAAACTGCTGCTGGCATTCTTGCAAACACACTCACAAGCCGCGTCAATCAGGCTGAAGATAAAAGACGTTTTATTAAAAGGCTGTGCTGAAATCTCTCCCCCTGCTAAAAAAAAGAGACAAAAACATATTGCTTGCCTTTTTCTTTGTCTCCCTGTTGTCTATCTTCCATTCTTCCCTCACCAGCTCTGTGACGGTGATTTAAAATATAAAAATAATATATATTTTTGACAAGTTTCTAATGAGATGACAGCGTGATTATACTTAAGGCTCTACCAAGTAATTTCACAGGTTAGTGGCCTAAAGTGACAGCAGGGAAATGATAAATGAGCAGTTAGAAGAGAGATAAGGGGCTTTGCTTTGGCTAAAGACTGAAAAACTTCTGAAAAAGACACACATCGATCAATGGTAAAGATAAGAAGGATTGCAACGTGCAGAAACAGTTCAAAGCTTAAAGTTTTGGTGTTGCCACTAAAAAAAACCAACTAATCAATTTTCTTTTCCATTATTCCGTTAAGTGAATCTAGTATTGATGATATTTATAATTGTGTTAGGATTTCTCATCCCTTCATTAATATTGAAAATAGCTTCTCAATATTTGACCGGGTTTGCCAGTACTAACCTGTCAATCTGACTGGCAGGATTTTGAAGCCTGTGCCTCAGAGCTCAGATGATTCTGCAGCAAAAATTCATTTTCAATAAATATTCTCTAATATTCTCTTAAACCAATTTTTTTTTTGTTTATTCAGCACAGGCTGGTAACTAATGTTTTAATCTGGATGTTAATCTAATGTTTGCTTTATGTTGTGGGTGTTTTAAACTAATTTAAAAACTGAACCTGATTCACGGTTTGCAAAGTAGGTCTGGATTAAAATTACTTTTTTTTTTGTAGTCCCTTGAGATGAGGTTTTGTGATGATGATTATGATAAAATTGTTTAATTCAGAAGTAGTTTCCAAGAGCTTATTGGACCAAATATTGTACATTTTTCTATCATGCTGCTCTTTCTAAAGCAACACAAAGAAAACATATTAGCAAACCAGTTGCTTAACAGACATGCTCCTCAGAGGTTCCTAATTGTAATTGAATTACAAGATAATATTAATACGAACCAAAGTAAGTCTGTATTGCTAAAATATTTTTGAACGTTTGCCAGCATGAAGCGAAGGGGAAAAAACACAGACTAACATTCGGAAAATGAAATTATCATAATTATACTCTGTTCTTTGCAAAGAGCTATTTGGATTCCCACCTGCAGATTTCTAGTCATTAAGTACGTTGAGCCTCCTGTTCATTTTTGGACTTAGTTGATTTATTTGATGAAAAGGAAGGCAAGTCAATGGAGAGATGAGTCTTGATGAGTGTGGAGTCCAAGTTACAAGTAAAACTTAACTATTTTATTACATTTGGGAAATAAATTAAATTAGACAGCTTCCTCCTCATGTTCCCCCCCCTACCCCCTCCGTCCTCCTCCACCTTCTCTCATCCTCCACCCCTTCATTGTGCCTCTTCGCTCAGCTGGCTACACCTATCTGTGTGAGTTATCAGTCAAGCTGCTAATGACTGCCAGGCTGTCTGCTGTGATAATGGCCCAACAATATGAGGTAATGGGCTAACAGTGAGCCATTACACCACTCAGCTTTTAATGTCAGCGACACACTCGACCAAACAGACTGTGGAGAAGCGGGAAAAAAACGGAAAAGGCAGAGTGGAGTTAAATTGGGATTAAGGGCTCAGCCTCGTCACAAAAGCTCTCAGACGCCATCAGGAAAAAAATAAAATCATTTACTTATTTCGATTAAGAAAAAGACATTGTTTGAATTTACATCCAGCGAATGAATAGTTACTCGCCTGAGCCATTTATCCTTTCTTCCTTTCTGTGAAATAACAACCACTGAGCACAAACTTTTTCCACATTTTCAGAACATAATGATGTGAATGACACGTGAGAACAAGCAGAGAAGAGCATGAAGTGCCAATCAGCCTCTTGTCAATTGTGCTGTGGCGAGCTGAATCAGGAGGGAGTGGGCGATCCTGTACTTCCTGCTGTAAGTAAATGGGCTGTTTTAATTAAATACACGCAGATAATGCTTCAAACTTCCGTTTGATTAGGTAATTCCATTATGTGCAACATTTTACATTCTGTACTGAAAATAATGACCATCCCTTTCTCAGTAAATTTCTAAATGCATTCTGCAGAACTTCTCAAGCATTAGTATTCAAGACAAATTTATTTTAAGAAGGCATCTGCAAGGACGGACATAATGTACATGTGAAAGACAAGTTGTTTACAACTACTATTTTTACAATGTTATGCAGATCATAATATCCGAACAAAACTGGATAGGCCGTGGGTCACTTTGTTCTGCCATTTCGCGCTTACCCTTTGTTTCATATTACTTTTCTAGCTCCATTTTCTACTTGTAATCAAACCATCTTGTACCAATAGGTTGCAGTTCAAATCAAGGCCCTTAAACCGGCCAAATTTAAATACTCAGATACATCAACAAATAAGTAACATTTTTCCAGACAGACAATACATTACCTTGGGTTTAAATTCAGTTTATTATGCCAACCGGTAAAACAAATAAATAAAGAAACATATATATTGTAGTTTCCACTATATCCCAAATGTTATGTGAAAATAGTGTTTCAAAATAAAATATCACTTACAGAACCTCTCCTTGTATGGTGAAGTTCTTCAAATTTACCTTGGCCTTTGTGAACCTTACTTGTTTTCTTTTTGCTGGGATACTTCAGGCTATTGATGATACATAGACAATTGATCAGATCAATTGTGAATATGAATTTTATTAATTCAAGTAGCTCCGTTATTTTGAATGCTGAAAGTGTGGAGTTTGTTTTTGATGTTTTGGTACCATGACACCAGATAGCTTTGATCTTCTGTCAGTTTCAAATGTCCAGGTCTTAATTTATTTTATTTTTTTCTCAGACGACTAATAGTTTAAAAATGTCAACGCTGCCATTTGTGCCCGTAGATACCAAGGATGTAAAGGTGAGATGGACAAGAAAGCAACAGGCAGAAAGAAACATTGTCATGTGCAAATATATGTATGTTTTTAATGTAAAGTACACAAAGAAAGAACTCTACCTGCATCTACTCTGCTTTTAGCTATTGGCAAGGGAGTTAATGTTAGCCAGATGTATGGCCTCTTCAGATTTATCTATTTTCAACTTGTTACCAGCTTGTCAGATTTATTGGACAGGTGGAATGTAGTTGGGAGTCTGCTTACATACTAGTTTGGTTTCACCTAAATATTGTGAAAGGGCAGCTAGAACAGTCAGTTAGACTGAAGTGTTGTCAGGTTAGCTGGTTAATGAGCAGCTACTTTTAGATATTCTTTAAACTTTGCAGCAATAACTACATTATTATGATTACAGAAATGTTTTTTTTTTTTCATTTTGGGGCGTGTCTCATCAAAGTTGTCTTTGTCTTATCTGGTCTTGACTACAACACCAATATTATTATTATTTTTAAATCTAGACATTAATTGGAAGTAATTAGTATCTTGCTTACTTTTAGCTTTTTTTACACAATATATGCTAAGCTAAATGTGTATAAACTTTTTGAAGAGATACAGAGAATGTTATGTTTTGAAGTGGGTTCAAATTTTTCCTTTAAAATATACACCTAAGACATACGGTAATATTATAAAAGAGTTGTTTTTCTTGTATGTTTGGTTTTTGTTTCATTTTATCTCATTCTTCTGTTCCCCCAATTGAGTTCGCCAATGGAAAATTACTTTCTAACGCAAACTAAGATTGAAAAACAAAATATATTTCATGGCGATTGAAAACAGTTATCTTTTGTGATCTCTCTGAAGTGTTGCATCACTGCAAGAACATTTATTATTTGTGTCAGGTTACACCTCGGTCATTCATCATTAATCATAGCTTTACTTTATCACAATTCCTAGATTTTACTTTCACATGTATTGTGATAAAGCAGAGGTATTGTTAAATGTTGCATCATGAAACCAGGCCGCGAGGTGATGGGCATGCAAGTGGAACAACATCCACTTAACACCAAAGGGAGGAGACAGAGAAAACTGCCGGGCCAATCTGAGCAGAATACAAAGGATTTTCTTCAAATCTGCCACACGTGAAAATCTCTCCGGATTAGAGCCCGGTACATAACCCACAACGGTTCCTCTGTTCACTTTTACAAATCCAACTGCTGTGAATATGAAAGCGTTTCATCGGACTGAAGACACGGCTGTCTTATTTTAGTGTGTAGCACGTTGACAGGAGAGCTGCATGATTGGCAGGAGTACAAAGGAGGAAATGAAAGTTAAAGTCCACCAGGAGGAAAGCACACATCTGCACAGGGGAATGTATACTTCATTTGTGAAGGTGTATTTTGGATTTCCCTGTTCCCCAATTCACATGTGTATGTTACATATGTACTGACTTGAAGAGATACTTTCTACCTCGAGTGTTTCAAGGCGAAATATCCTGCTATATTTTTCATAAGGTGACACAATTTCATGCACTTTAGTCTGGATACCTCTGAGAGGAAGCAAAATAGCTCCTTTTCTAAACATAGACCCTTTTTTAAAGGTAATGCTTATCTTCTGTCTTTACATTCAGCCCTACACAACAAAATACAGAATGAACTGCTTGCAAGTCGTAGGTTTAGGAAGATCTGCCATTAACAGCAATGTAAAAAAAGAAAACTTAAATTAACTTTGACTCCAATCGACATCTATGGTAACACTTCTCATTGGGCAATATGAGATTCTTGTTGGTTGGAAACAGCAAGCAAAAACCATTGAAAACAAAATTGCATCAGATAATATAAATGCTTTAATATGAGGCAGATATATAAATATGCCATTTCTCAAAATCACAGATGGTGATTTTAATATTATTAAAGGGCAGTCTTCTTGATGAATGTCCCACCGTAAGTCTGGTGTCATATGGGTTATTTGTTATTGATCAGCTGCCAAACAGCAATGTGCAGGTGAGAAAACAGACGCTATGAAGGAGCAGGAAAAAAATGGCTGCCGAGACTGCCTGAAAGGTCACTGCATAACTCTCATCCCTGAGCGCACTGTGGTTTAAATCATAGCAGCCTGTTTGCGTGACGCTGTTTACATTCCAAATAACGCTTTAGGAGCACTTTTGTAAAGAAATGCAACTGCAGGTTCCCTGATAGCCATGTTTCCTCCCATAGTCCAATGATAGGGATAATAGAGTTACTGATGATACTAAATTGAACATAATGAGAGTTTGCATGGTTGTCTTTATGTGTATTTGACTGGCAATCTGTCTGAGCTGCAGCCATCATCTTGCTCAGCCCCGAGCAAGATGAATGTGATGAATCCAGAGGTACGTCCCCCTGTGGGTGATTATGAATATGCATACAATTTTAAAATCTCAAAGCACTGTTGTACAGTTAGTCTCTGCTGATGGGATATCCTGATTGCTCTAGAGCATTTTATCTTTTAGATAACAGCTCATGTCACACATATCAACCAGTTTAGGCAGACTTTCCTTTAAGTGAATTTACCTAAGCCTAATTTTCTTTAGAACAAAGTTCATTGACACAGCAGGAAGGGTTGAGTTTAGCTTTAATTGCATTATACTTCCTCTAAGACAGAAAGAAATTCAAGATAAACTGGAGTGACTTCAGAGAAGAAATCTTTTAATTAAAACTTTGGCATGAGCTTGCCACTTAATATTCTGTGAGTTTATCAAATGACTCTATTGCAAGTCTTTTCATGGACTTTCTGTACTTTTCTGATCCAAAGAGAGAGAGAGGTTCATGCTGAAATTTAAACAGGTATCCTACTGGGGTGATATGCTCATTGCCCTTTTATTAACATCTTTCTGGTCAGAATGTTGGAGTTATAAAGTATCTTTACTTAGATTTTGTTCCAAGGATACATACACTAAGGGAACACTTTGGAGCTGGCAAGCTTCAATTAAACTACTTTTATTTTTATTTAGATATACTTCCTTTATAATGTCAGTTTGCACTATATATGAAGGCACAATTCCAGGGAAAGCCGGGAATAAATTGAATGATGTAAGATGGAGTTATTGTCGAATGGAGATGGTCGGTTGTGCCTTACCTCCAGGAAAGATGCCTCTTATTCCATTTATTCTGAGGAGTTGGACTTCGTTTTCTGCGCATTGTCATCTCCGCCTGAGACATGTCTGGCAGGGAGCACCTTGGTGTTTTCATCAACCCTAACGTGGCTTGGTCTGCGTAGAATAGAAAGAAGTATGAGGTTTGGATTTTGGTAGCAAGGTGGTGAACCAAGTTCAAGGTAACATTTGAGACATGGGTAGATTTTGCAAAACATACCTAAAACTCCAGTCTCTTTCAGCCCTCCAAACTTCTGCATGGCTTTAATAGCCTTGGTCAAGGCCTCCTTTGTCTGAAGCTGTCCGGTCACTGGGTCTGGAGGCGGGAGGTACCCAAACTTACTCAGCCAGTCCTGTAGATGAAAATAGTAGGCATACAAAGTTCAGCGGAGTTCATTTGAGGCATTTCAAAGAGCTCTAAAGCTGCTGAGATAGCAACACCTGTGCTTTACTGTCTGTGGATACTGTGTTGCTATGTGTTTGTATATAAATAAAGATCCCAGGATCCGTGTGTAATCTTTCTCAACCACAGATTCACACCACTACTTTTCAAAACCCCAATTCATGTTTAAATTGATATGCAGATAGATAACGCTTTAGAACTTGATGGAAAAACTTTATCATGTTTTTGTGCCAAAAAATCTTAAAAATCTTAAAATTAAGAAACATCCACCTTTTGATTGCTACTCAGCGGAAATATGCATTTCGGACACAAAAGACTGTTTGGAGCAATGCCTCTGAAACAGAAGGAACTGTATCAAATATAAATGATAAAATTGCACATTCAACAAGGGACCACAGCGATCAATTCTGTCTAGAATAAATACTGTCAGTATTTATTCTTTTTTGGGTAAAGAAAAAGAATAAATACTTTTCCTTTACCCTTTTTCGGGTAAAGGAATGGAATAAACGTGTATTTTCCCCAGAAATCAGGTAAGACAATGTGATGTTTTAGGATGTTTGGTTATTTGATGAGTTTCTTTATTTAGTTAATCAAGAATGAATTTCTTCAAATGTGTCCCCCACAACTTTACCCACAATACTCAGCTGTAGAAGCATTTTTTTCAGTGTGTAAGCTGAATGAATGACAAACTGTGCATTTCTACTCCAATTTTCCTTCTAGCCACTTTTAACACTAAACCAGAAAACTAACCATAGATGGAATAATTTAATTTGATCACCATAACAGACGATCAAATGACAAATCATAGCTATATTATCTTATGCAATTAATCTGTCATGATTGTGCTAATAATATGTAGAAAAGTAAGATGCTACCTCCGTACATTATGAGTTTCGAAGAAAATTGGTACACAGGCGGGTCAGTTGCAGAGCAGAGAGTAAAGCATCTACATAAATACTGTTAGAATTCAGGCAGTTGATTGATTAACAATTTGGTTTGTTTGTTTCTTTTTTTTTTGTCACAAGAGGTCCTTCAACAAATTGGCAAAATACAGCCTCATCATGTAACCTTTTTCAAGTCCTGGGAAGGGTGCCAATCTGTTAGTTCTCCAACTTCTGCTCTCTGACACATTTTGTCCTCCTCATCAACAAACCAATCACAAGCTGGAGACTTCGCTATTTTGAAATGACAATTGCTTCTTGTGACATACATATAAACACCACATTTATTTTTGACTTTGCATATTGTTAAATATGCATGAACATAATTGAAAAGAACACTTTTAAAAAACGCATTTGTCCTTTAAGTGCACGCCAATATTTTGTATTTGTTTCTCTTCACCAATAAGTTGTTTGATTTCATATGAAAGCATACTAAAGATGCAGCCAATATAAGCTGTTTCATGCAGACATATAAAGTAGCAAGGTTGAAAAATGATCAAAGCAAATCTTAAATTTTAAATAATAAATTTACACTGCCATGCCTAAGAAGCATAATATCTAATGGGCAAAATGACAATACAATCAATTGGTTTGGAACTCATAAGATGGAGGTATGGGAGGTAAGTTTCATTCTCCTCTCTCACTGCTATTGTCTCCATTTTCCCAGCTTCTCTTTCTTTTCCTCCTACCTTTATTTGTCTCTGCTCCATTAAATTCCCCTCTTCCTCCATCGTCATGATCTGACAGCTAATCAGAAAAGGCAGATTTTAAATAGGTTTTTGATCAGCACTCATTGGAGGTGAGTGACACAGATCGATAGCAAGGCACCCCCTCTGTAATGACAATGCTGGGAAAATCCCATTTACCCAATGACTTCAGGTTTACAGAAGTACTGCTCTGCCAAGTTTTTACCTCTTCATGCTTTGCTTCACCGTCTGTCCAAAGGGGCTTGTAAGAATCGACACAAGAACTGAACTGAACCCTCTGTAACACTGCAGAAGCTAACAAACCAAAGTTTCTGGAAATAATATGACGTGAAAGTCAAATGGGGAGGTGAGAGAACATAAGCTGAAAGGGCTGTATGAATTGACAGTTTGCGAAATTAAGTGTCTTAAATCATTCATATTACATATGTGCCATTGAGACCAGAAGTATTTTAGATATCTCTCTGTGCTTCCTCTCACAATGAGCACTATGGTCGCTTTTCAGACGCAAAACCAGAAGCATTTTCACAAACAATTTGGAGTTCTGTTCCACAGAAAAAAAAAAAAAATGCAAATATGTGAATTATGAATAGGTGGGGGTTTGTTGTATCTAAACTCCAACATCTAAATCCAGTTATTTGAGTCAAAATAGAAGTACAGTCTTAATGTACTACTAAAGAAACAGTAAAAAGTATCTTCCTTATTTTCTTCTAATTTTAAGCCCCTTTTAGCCTATATGATTAAACATATAGACAATAACAAAGCACTGGCTGTTTATAAGCACCCCAGGAATGTTGGGTAACAAATTTGTCTGCGGTAGCAAAATGGCACCCTGAAAAACATGTTCAAAATATAAAAAATAAGAGTGCATGCCATACAAACAAGACAGATGTGTGTTGCTCTTTATGAGTCAGGGAATCAATATAGAAAAATAACATTTTGGCTAAACCTGCCATAGCGCTGAACCTGATGACAATGTATTTCTCATTTGATTAAGGTGGGAGCCTAAATCCGAAGACCTCTGAAAATTTACGAAACCAGATAAGTCCTGATGTTTAGATGTGGTATAGTACATTTAATGTTTTATAACTTCAATGGTTTCATTGTTAGCACTACAAGGTGTCCGGTCGACCTTGAACTAACCTAAAAGAAAGAATATGGATTTTAATGACTGCTGATGGATAAGTGCTTTTCTCTTTCATTCCATCCATGTTTATTTGGGCTAATTCACAACTTTACAGGAAAAACTAAACCAAGTCATATTCCGTCATATAGGAATATATCAATCAGTGCAATAACACAATATTATATAAACAGATTCAAATCTAATTACACTGAGAACCCTTTAATCCTGTATGATAGTGCATTAAAGTTAGTGTAGTCCTTCACAACATACTCAAGTGGCAACACAAAATTACAGTTTACATGCAATAAGACGTTCAAAACAGTTTCCCAGGCAGCTTCTCAGTATGCTCTGCGCGCCTCTTTAACTTGGATTGTTATTTGATTAGTTCCATCTCTGCACATGCTGACATTGGCATAAAGTCTCTCTCTGCAGCCATAAAAATTAAATATTTTACTGATTAGCTAAAAAATAAATAAATAAATCTCTTAATGACCTTCATATGACTCAGCTTCTGACTCTGTATTTTCTTTTTCTTGTTTTTAAATCAAGTCTGAGGCACCCATCCATGTCTGTTATAAAACTTACATCAAACTATGGGAAAATTAAGACAGACACAGGAAAAGATCAAACAGTAAATACAATAATCTGAGATTCCACCTCTCAAAGTGAGCAGGGGACAGATGACATAACTGCACTGTTTTCACTTTCAGGCAAAAGCCTTGCTGCTCCAGCAGCTTCAGTAGGACTTTCTAATGAGATGGGGAAAGAGCAAAACCTGCATGAAATCGTGAACTTACTTGTAGACCAGAAGGTAGGTTCTTGAGCAATGGTTTATGGTTTATAGTAAGAGTACAAAGTGTAGATTTCCTTTTGCCAAATTTGTATAACAATAGCCCCTGAACTTAACTTAGATTTATCCGATTTAATTAATAACATAAATATTGTTTTGAGGTGGGAGATGAAGGTTGGTGGAATTAAATTTTGCACCAAGACATCCAAAAACAGGACAAGCGATGTTTAAACTTTTCAAAGAAAGACCCAAACATTCCAAAAGTCACCTCGTTCCCAAGTCTTCAATTCACCACACCGTTTGTCAACGGCATTTTATATTGTTTCCTTAAATATAAGGAAACTCACCTCGTAAAGATACACCCACATAAATAACTATTCAGACTGTATGAGGTTCATATTTACCCAGCATTTATGCCTAATTTTGGTCAGGACAGTTACTATAAAATAAAAACAACTTACATACGGTGAAAACAAATCATATTTATTCAGCATTACTTTCATTAACCATATTATAGTAATCTCATGCAAAATTCAGGATATTTTTTGGTTACATTCTGAACTACAGTCAGTTTCCCTAGAAGCTTTTCTTAGCTGCAGCTGTATGAAATCAATCAAAACCACATTTAATCACTGCAAGTGGGAAGACTGTTTTTAATTTCTGTACACTTTATGAGACAGAAAATCATGATTCCCTGTGGTCCATTAAGCTGCTATAACATGCATTAAGCACTGAGCGCCAATTTAAGATAGCTTAAGGTGGAAAAGGCTAATAAGAGGGCGGATGAGCTTTTTTTGATTAACAAGCATTTATTGGATTAATTTCCTCCAATCAGTTTAAAAATCTCAATATACTAAAATAACAAAGTTCTAGTTACATATGTGTAACTTTCTACAAACCCTAAAGAGCACATGGTTTTGTCTTCAAAATCTAAACTAAAATGAAAAACAAAAGGTGACACTACAGCTGTTACTGTTGAGAAACAAGCACCGGGTCTTTATATAATGGATTTTTGGTGTAATGAGATAAAGTACTCTGACCTTGGGTATTCATTTCACCAGATTATCTGAAAAGCAATTTGTTATTCATATTCAACAGCTTCTCAGTTAACACACTGGGGCATGAGTGAGACATCAGTTCACCGATTCATATCACTTGAATGTAGAGCAGTGAAACCACAATGTAATTCGGAGGGTGTCTGAATGGTACACAAACGAAAAAAGGCAGAGTGATCAAAAGTGAAGCTTCTGAATTTCCAGAAGAGAAACTGCAGATGTAGGGGACAGCTATAAATCTCTAGGAATCCAAAGGGAATTGATAACCAAAACGAAGCCACAAGAAGTGTGAGAAAAACAATCTACAAACAATGAGGAAAATGCTAAAGGGGGATAGTAGGAACCAGCTACAATCAGTCATGTCCTGTCAGTTTTTCAAGCAAAGGAAGAAGGTAGAAGTCACTAATATCAAGACAAGAAAGCCCCTCAGAATGCACAATTCCTTCTACCAAAAGTCCAGCAACCTATGGCAGTGGGCAATCAGGAGGATTGATGGGTTTTATGTCTCAGGCAGTAAAAACAAACCATAGAAGTGGTAGAAGAGAAGGAACCATCATGAAGGGATTAGCCTTGATTTGTCACTGAGCGGCTGCTGAAATGACGTACATGGAGAAACCAGACTCAATGGAAAAGAAACCTGGACAAGAGGACAAGACATGGGCACTAATCATTGTAAGACAAGAGTAGAAGAGACCTGGCTCTTTCACATCAGAAAAGACCCAAGATACAGCCTGGAGACAGTTCAGTACATATATGGTTGTACCGTGCAGACTGACAAAAGTATGTACAGAACTGCATCTTCAGAATGTTGTAAAAGCATAAAACTGTGATAGTATTGTTGAACATTGTGACAATAACATATATTGTAACTACCTCTATTTTTGCCTCATTCCTTTCATTGTTTGCCATCATCACAACGCCCCTGTCACGCTCCTGGATCTTCACCAATACAATCTAGATTAGGTGTAGGCAGGAAAAGCAATGAGAATCTGTCCAATTAACCAGAAATGCTTTTTCACAAACTGAACTTGAATGGCATCTGAAATATTTCCGCCTACCAATTACTGCAACCAAGAAGTACTTAGCAAATGCAGTATTTGACATAATAAGATTGTGATGATAATTGCAACTCGATGTACTCTACTGCTCTACTCGGAGCATTATAAACCAGTGGCTGGAATTCAAAGAAGGACATATTACCAAAAGGTGAAGGAGGGCTAGAATCCTAAGGCCCAACCAGAACCAAACTGCTGACGAGAAACCAACAGGTCAATGACAAACTGACTGTAGAGATTGACCTGACAATAAAAAGCGATCACTGCACCCTGAAGAAGAAACACAAGAGGCTTAACAAATGCCTCAGGCTCAAAGATCCAACAGCGAAGTTGTAGAAAATCAAGGCCTCAGTGGTGCCAGTGGTCATTGCAGCAGGCAGGGCTGTGATCAGCTAAGGGGAAAGTAGTTCCACCAGAAGAACACCAAATGTTTTACAGTCCTACAAACAGCTAAGATACTGTGAAAACCTTTAGGAGGTAGAGGTAGGATGCAAAAAATAAATCTAATGTCTTAAAGGTTTTGGAAAAAAAAATTTAATTCCCACTTCATGAAATTGCAATATTTTATAAAGTGACCAAACTGTTTTTCAATTCAAATAAACTGGTTGACAACTACATCAATATGCTGACATGTCTGAGAGCTTGAAAATTCAGACTGGGCAAACCCTTGTTTTGACCATTTCAAAGATTGTGGCTGGAGCCACAGGGCAGTGCTCACAGCAATATGTCTTTGATAACAGTTTTAAGAAATATGTAAAAAAACACATTTTTCTAATAAAAAATTACACCCTGTAGCTATACATACCATAAACATATGAAGAAATCACCACTCTTCAGGGATTGAAGCAAAAAGAAAATGCAGGAGTGCTAAAAAAACATATTTTTTTTTCTCAAATGTTTGTCAAACTGTTTCACCTCAAAAATAAATAGGATCCAAATAAATATAGTCTGTATTGCTTATTTCTTTTCACTTGACAACCGTATGAATATTCACCACATTATAAATCACCTGAGTAAACTGAAGATGTACTTTTGCTGAATTAAACTTTAAATGCAAAAATAAGCCAACGTAGGAGTGAATATAACAAAAAACAAATGTACCGTCTGGATTGAAGAAAGTACATCTTAGGTGTCTGGGTACCCAGTTTAATATCCTTGTATATTTCAGTCCAAAATCTCATAATAATGTATTTTGACAGGTCAGACTTGCTTCATGTTACACAAGCCTCCCAGTAAATTGCAATCTCAAATTATCTTACCATATTCAGACACTTCTCACATACTTTGCCTTTCACCGGCATACAGATAAAGAAATAATTGAAGCACGAAGCAAATATTAAAGGACCTGACAGCTGCGCAACAGACTGTACATGTAAATAATAATTTACCTCAACATTCCTGAAGACTTATCCCCGTGATCTGCTGTTTGTGGGGACCTGAACAGAGAAAAGGCCGCTAATTTAAATAGCCAGTTACAGAGCAAAAGTACAAGGAGACAGAGTTTCTTACAATGCTTGAGGATTGTTTTAATATTCAGAACAAGTGGGACGACATATTTCCTGATGTCAGTGGTGATGATATATATTCTCTCTAGATAAGTTATTGATAAGACATTATGATGTGGTGTATTTATAGTATTCCTTTTTAGGACCTGTTGGAGATGGGAGGCAGGGCTGTCTGGCACAGAAAAAATGACCCAGACTTACCCTAATTAAAGAGCTGTGAACAGAGAAAACAAAGTGAGACAACTGCTCATTCTCTCCCTACAACAGAACTGCTTGTTCATTTCGGTAAAGAGAAGGGGGCTGAAAAAGAAAAACCAAGCCTCGTGCGTGAATGAAATATTAATGAACTGCTGATGCGTTAGTTGTTAATGATGTGTGTGTGTGTGTGTGTGTTTGCATTTTGTTGTATTCAATCAGAAGGAGGTGAAGTGATAAACGAAATTCAAAGAAAGATGACCAAGAAAAAGCCGGTGATCTGGATGTGACTAGTGGGTTTTCTGATTATACTGAATTACAACAGAATTAAGTATTTATGAAATATAGCATCTAAAATGCTATATTTCATAAATACACCAAGGACAGTGTTTTCAAACGGTGGGCCCAAGTACTGTGCATAGTACTTGGACTAACTTTAATGGTACTCCCCAAAAGTTTGATCTATTCTGAAAAGAGAACCAAATTGGTTCTCTCAGATGTTGAGCTAAGAATAACATGAAGGCTACACAAATTGTTACAACACAATAGCATCAATTTCAGTCAAAACCAACTAAAAAAGAGGTTCAGCGTGGTAAAATAATCAGAAAAGATAAGTAGATGAAAGTGAACAACAAGCAAGTGCTGGTTCTGCCTATCCAGGATTATTTTCAACTCTGAAGTCAGAACTTGGCCCTGAAAATGAAATGTTTGCTAATTATTGAAGAGACTCATTACTATTAGCCCTAAGAGGGAACGACTACAATGCAGTTCTCTGTATTATATACAATTAAATGCTGAAGCAACATGTCCATTAAACTTGTTGCCTTCAGTAAATGACTTGGGGAAACTCAAGCTGACAAAATCATTTTATTTCTGTAACGTTTTAAAAGTGGGGCAGCCATTTTGGATTTTAATGTTGACTGCTGATAAAAAAACAAAATCCTTTGCCATTTAGGATTTCTGTTTACTTTAATACACATGGGATGTACAATAAAATCGTATCCTTCAACGACTTGTATAGCATACACATTGAATTAGATTTTTTCAAAACAAAAACACTCTTTACTTATTTTCTACTGAAGTGGTACTTGTGATAAAAGAGCACACTGCACTTAACCAAATATTAGATGAAGGGCATAGTTATTTTATTTATTTATTTATTTTTATATTTTTTGCCAGACCCAGTGAACACAATAAACTGTTAGTCTTTCTCTTGTTCTTCAGGCAGTTCGGTGTCCCTGCATGTGGATAAACTTTTCTAAAACTTTTTCAACTTCTAGTTCTCACCAGCCATATAAACATTCCCTCATCCTTTTTTGACTAGAAGTGAAACCTTAGCACCCGCCGAACTAAAGAAAATAAGCTGCAAGTATCAATGTTGCCCACACCTGAATATATACAAAAGTAGTCCAGTTATTCCTATATAGATTAGTCCCAGGCTTTTCAAAACCACTTAACATTCCCTCCATTGCTAATAGCCCATTTGGGATATAGTTAAAAAAAATGTACTATTTTTTCTGCTTAAATGTTAACATTTCAAAATAATATTTTAGAAATATATTATTAACATTTATTTTTTTCTGTAGCAGTATGGAAAATGTTTTTTATTATTATTATTTGCTAAATAAGATAAAATTATGTTTTGTTTTAAAGATTTGCATTGAAGGATCTCTTGTATTTTGACATACACTGAACATCTTTTCAATCTTGTCTAGTCACAAATTACGTGTTTTTTTGTATTTGAACAGCTAATAAAAATATAAGATGATTTGTTAGCAAGTCTACAAAGACCCTTATTCTAGGATCCTTCTTTCAAAAACATCCTGTAACATCATCCAATTTGTAGTACATCAGTATTCCACAGCTGGATCATTCTCAAAGCGTCACTTTTAACGATGTTTGACCCGTGGCATCATTTCCTTTGGTTGTCTATGTGTCATGAGGCTGACAGTGGACAGACACTCACTTAATGAGCTATGAGACTATTCACATCGCCACATCAACTTCCAACTGGATTTACATAAATGCGTGTGATCTCTATCATCTCACAATACCTCCCTGTTTAGCCCTGATGAGCAGCTGCCGAGTTCCCACATCTTTTCCATCATGACAGGAAATGACTCTCTGGGAGGCATTTAACCCTGAGACCTCACTGACTCTCCAAGGGTCACAAAGTAGCACACTCCATTATGGGGTTTTGTTGTTCTTTAATACCTCAAGAGTGAGGTCAGATCTGTGAGCCACCTCTTGGTCTTTTAAAAGGTTAAGAAGCTACATGAGGTAGAAGAAGAAAAGTTTTTTTTTTTTTTTTTTTTTTTTGTTGAAAAAGTCAGAGCCGTATTCACAGTTTTGACATACCATTATTCAGGTCTATTAATTAATGCCACTTTTAGTACTTTAAAGAGCTACCCACATGTCAAAACTATCTGAACCTGCTGTACTTCACCATTGGCATAGTTTCTTACAGCTAGCAGTTAGCAGGTCTGTAAAAGTCATTCTGATAAAAGCCCCCATATAGCCAAAAATCCCAGAAAGTAAGCACTTTATGATCTTTTACTGTGAAAGATCAGAAAATCTTCCACAGCCCACATGGACCATACCACAGGCAAGAGACAACCTCCATCCTACCACCGCTTGAGGACAGGACTCCACAATGCTAAAACTCTTCTGCTTGAGGAAGAAACTGCCTCCAACCCTTAGGGACCAATCCCTTAGGGTTGGTCCCAATCCACCAAGTGAGAACCATGAGCTCAGATGTACAGGAGCTGACAGCCACTTCACAGCCTGCTTCAAACCACCAGTTTTACAAGTAAAGGACAGCCCCCTAAAATAAACCACAGCATTGCACCAACTGAACGGCCACGATGTGCTCTGTGGGGGACAGTCACAACGCCTTTTCCAGATCCACAAAACACAATTTGACTCAATGACTGAAGTCCCACAATGCTCTCAGGAACTCTGCAAGTTTATTTGGACTAGAGACTGGAATTAAGTAATGATATTATTTTAAAGTGACTGAGCTGTAGGCTTAAAGTTTTATACTTCAGTGGAAGCTATCAGATTCCTGTATCTGCTTAAAGCCCCAGATTCTCGGCTCTGAGTTGCTTTGGAAAATTCAGCGCAGGGATGTTTTTATTTTACAAACTCGTGCATACCACTACAAGCGTCAATATTTGAACTGGAAACATCTGACTCCTGTAATCAGAATAATAGCTAATTTGAAAAACATTACGCACAATCAACCAGCCTAATTGATTTTGAATAACTGAAGAGTGCTGACAGATGCAGTTTTTGTTCTTCTGCTTTTCATTTTGCACTTTAAAACAATTCCTACCAAATTCCACATCGTGACAACACATTATGATGTCCATGTCGCAATTTTATATGTCAATATTAGAACTAAGCAAACATTACAATGTGGAATGTTGGAGCTCAGAATGAAGATGAGAATAAAAGAAAATCAGACAAACTTCAAGCAAAAAAAAAAAAAGAGCCCAGATTGATTTTTGATTAGTAGCAGCTTAGACTACACACAAATCCTAATCTTATCTTTTATTTAACACAGTCTTTAACTAAAAGACGGTGAGCCAGACAGAAAACGTCTATCACATAGATGTAAATGCCTCACATCAAGCAACCCCAGACGTTAGAGGCTGCTCTCCACCGAGATCATTTCTTTCAAGCAGCTTCTATCAGAACATCCATGAGCCTTGCAGCGGATTCAAAGATGCTGTCATCATTTAAGGCAGCTGAGAGAACTTCCTGTATTATATCACCAGCGAATACCCCAGGAGAGAGTTTACTCTATGTACCACACTGAGACGATGGAGGATCCAAGGAACGAAAGCCTCCTCGAGTGTGTTTGACTGAGAAGCTCTTGAAAGCAATCCGATGGTATGAAATGTAAACAGTTTAATGAAGAAGTGAAGGATTTAGTCTCATTTGTACGAGCAGATAAGTTCAAAGACGGAGAGTGGCAGGGGGGGAGAAAGTGAGAGAAATTGGGGATGACATGCAGTCAGAATGACAAATTTAATGGAAGAGAAAAATTGAGGCAGGAATGTCAGATGGAAGAAGCGCAAGAATCAGTCTGGGCCTTTTTCTTGAAGTTTGGCATTAAAAATAATTAACACGCATTAAATCATTTATCACTGATCCTTGTTTTGTTTATCATTTTAATTAGTTTCCCTGTGTGCCGGTCTACTGACAGAAAGAAAACAAATGGGGTTTTGTATCAGCCTATTCGGGTCAACAGCTGCTGCCAGTGCAACTGGATCAGTGAGACAGTGATAGTTTAGATCATGATGGCCATTGATCTGGTCACTGAGTCTTACTTTCAAGGGCAAGCAACCAAACATGAACTCGCTGCCTGAACTTGCTGCTGCCGAAAAAAAAAAAATATATATATAAAAAATAAAAATCTGGACTCATTTAGTTCAGGTCTCAATATTCTTGTCTTAAAAACAGAGCAACTTTCTGACTCACTTTACAATTACAGAGAAATGCATTTTTTTGTTGTTGTTGTTTTATTTATAAAGCCCTTTTGAGATTGATTTCAAGCTAATTAAGGACTTGAGAATTTCTAATGTACCAGGAAAAAAAAAATACAAAAAAACAAAAAATAAAAACAAAAGTGAAACAGTTTCCAGATTCTGTCAAACCATTTCTGCAGTTTAAAGTCATAGCAAAAAGATAGCAGAGACAGCATAGGGTTTTCTCTGGTTGTATGGAGCGTAAAGTAATGCTCCACTGCACCCACCTGCTACTTCAAGCCATCAGTCAACTGTGCATGATGACTGTAAAAGACAAAAACTCCAAACTTTTCTCCGTCTGCGCAATAGTAAGGCATTTTCTGTTTTTTTTTTTTTTTTTAGGCTAGCGCGTCCCTGCTCCTCCACTGGATGGTGTGAATTACCATCAGCTGGAACAGCAAGATCAAATTACAAACGTTTTGGCCTGCTGTTTGATTTATTTATTTTTTTTCTTTTCAGTGGTGTAAAACGGAGCTATACCACAGGAGCACAAATTATTACTCTTAGGATGTTGGTGGTTTGAAACAAAACTTTTTTTAAAAAGAAACACTAAAGAAGAAAAGCATACCAACTCCTAGGACTTACTGTAGCTTCCAAAATATAACCAGCTACCATCAGTGTTGCTTCACATTCAGCAACCTATTTTTAGGTGTTTGGAAACACTTAAAAATGATCCCGTCTTCAACATGTGTTCAGTTAAATGGTTATTAAAATAAGTGATGGTCAAGCAAGTGTGCTCTCTACCTCTAATTATGTGAATCTATGAATCAAAATTAAGAGTTGGTGTTTGGTCGGTGTAACCATTGAGAGAACAACATGGAAGAGGTTTTCTTAAAATAGTGCAGGAACATTTTGAAATTGCCACTGTGGTTTGACAGGTTAAATGTTTTTGGAAGTAGTAAAATGCAATAACTACACCGTCAAAATTATAACCTAAAATCCCTTGCCTTAAAAAAAAAATATAAATCTAATGTCCATGACAAATAGGTGTAATAAATTGTTTTATATGTGACAGAGTTGACATTGGAGATAATTGCACCCACTCTATTTTCTTACTTTGTTTAAAGACTTCTGTTTTTCTTACTTTACTTAAAGATGTTGACTGTACTCTTAAGATGCACTTCTGCTCGAGCTGGGATGTACATTGGACTGCAGTTGCAGCAGTTCGCCACTAGTGGGCACATAGAGCACAGTGAGCCCTCCTGACTCAGCGGGCCAAGGGTACATTTAGCCCGGTAACGGCTGGTCACCGGAGGCGCTCACTGCCGCTGTTGTCTATCAACAGGTAAATGTCAATTAGCGCTGCTATTTTTGGGGGAAGTGAGCTGGAGTGGAGTCGCAAGTTATTTGTGTGGAAGTTTTGAGTGAACAATTGTTCGACTTATATTGTAAATATTTGTTTGTGAGGAGGGCCAACGGCAAATTTAGCCCAGTAACGGATGGTCAGAGGAGGCGCTCACTGTCGCTATTGACTGTCAACAGTGTTCAACAAATAAAGAACCTGCGAAAAACACACTGACTAATCATTAGGTGTGCAACATTTTTTCAAAGTTTTCTCTTGAGTTTTGACACAGTGTTACTAAATATTACATGCATTTCTTTCCACAAAACTGATCTTAGCTCCACTCGGAACTGCAGCATCCTCTTGTTTTAGTACAATTGTTTTAAAAAAGTCTCAGGATTAATATTTGCAAAACATAAAGATGCAGGAAACAATGAATTGCTATATATATATATATATTTAGATCTACCTCTTCCACTTTACATGCTTTGTAATAAAGTGTCTACATTGGATCAGGCACATAACACCACCTCTGCCTAAAATGTATGTGACAAAGCCTCCCTAAGAAGTGGGTGTGGAAAAGAATACATTTAAGCTTTAGTAGGAGTGCATGCGTTTTTTATTCCCAAGCATTTTCCTTGTAACAGTTTCATATCTTGGATGTAGTTTTTAGCCTTAATTTAATCCTTTAGATCAATTACAAACAGATAACAAAAGATAAAACTCATCAATATGAGATGTGTTCAGTGAAACGAACTCAAGCTTAATTTGGTTATTTTTCAACATTTTGTTAGCAAATCTACCTAATCTACACTTAGAGTGAGTTACAGTTTTATCTTTTTTCACTAATTGTATGCATGCAGTGAACAGGAAACAGAATTTAATGAAGTAATAATGTCATAAATTGGGATTCCATGATGTTCCACTGAACTGCTTTGCAAGCAGATGGCGCATGAACCATCCACTTGAGAACCCATCACTCTATCTTTTTTGCAGACACAATGTGCATATAGTGTGACACAAGTCTGCCTCGTCGACAGAATGTAATACATTTTCATGGACTTGCCTATTCTAACACCCAATTTCCATGCTGGTGAATCTGTGAGTGCTTGGATCCCGGAAACTTTGGAAGAAAATCAGTCCTAGTTTGCCTGTTTGGACATGTGTGGACCAGGATTTTAAAATGTGTGTGTAATCCTTAACTTAGAAACAGCTTTTTGTCTACAAAGAGGTGAGACTGAAATTCCTGTCTATTCCCAGAGGATGCAACAAGAAAGGCGAAGAGAAAGAGATTTCAAGGAAAAGAAGAAGACATGTCAGAGAAGAGAAAAAAATTTCAACAAGCATTGATACAAGGGAGATAAAAAAAAAAAAAAGTAAAAGTAAGTAAAATATGGATGAGAGATGGCCAGAAGAAGAGAGGGATTTTGTGCAGCATCTTATGAAATGTTTGACTGGGAAGTGAAAAAAATGAAAGACATAAAGGAATCCGAATATAAAATTGCATGAGTCAAATAAACTGATGGAGTCAATAAAAACTACACTGGATTTGATTTAACAGTGACTGCACTCAGGGGGAAACCCCCCAAAACCCTTCTTTGAAGTTCTTCTCTCTATGGGTGGTAATGTGGCATGGTACTGGGGGAAAAAAAAAAAAGACTGAAAGAGACAGGAACAGAAGGGTTGAATAAAACTCAGTCAGGGTCCACTGATGATGAGGATGATAGAGGGGGTCGTGACGTTACACATAGAAACAAGCACAACAGCTCTTAACTATTAGTGTGCGTCCTCAAGGCATTTCTTCAGAGTACCAACTCATAAATGTTTTATGGACAGAATGTCCAGCTCTAAATCTTTATTTTATTAAAGAACCAATAGTCAGAATCTCCATCATGGTGTTTAGCTCTTCTTCTAGAGAGAAAGAGCAGCTACGTGAAAACTGCCAAAATGTTCGATGGTGTAAATATGAGAAACTGTTTTGTAAAAAAAAATAAAGCAATTGGTTTTTGTTGGCAAATTGTCAGACAACGTTGTGTTTCCTGAAATGCAGTTATCAGTTTGTCACTATGCTTATCTACCTGCACCCACTTTTCTGTGAAAAATAAAAATGTTGGGTTGATGAAGTGACAGGCTGACTCAGGAATAAGAAGTTTCTTTACTTTTAAATGACAAAACCTTAAAAAAAAACATACATTGGAAGAGAGGAAGGGAGGCACAGCAAACCTGTGGAAATTTGCATTTCAGTCACTTGTTTTTTTTTTGTTTTGTTTTGTTTTTGTTTTGTTTTTTCCTGTGGAACTTAACTTCCAATTATTCACTGAAAATACGCCTTTTTGGAGATTTTTCCATAGAACATATGTAAAATATTCAAAACAAAATACAACTTGGGAGGCTGCTATGCTAATTATTAACATTTCAAGTTGATAATTAAGCTTGATGTGGAGCCAGCCACACACCTAATTACTGTTAAATGCCAATACAGTGTTTTTCTTCAATCCACCTTACTTCCTCCATCATCACTGAAGTTTTCAGTGTGTTGGTTTGAAACATCGAAGGAGTCACAATGAAAATTGCCAGTACAGGTGCATGTGCCTTTACTGTCACGCACATGTACATTTTAGTTGTCTGAACTGCAGGTGGGTCAATCACGCTTATTGTTTGTTTGAAAGAGCAACTAAAAAACAGGAATGAAAACCCCTTAAAAGGAAAACACAATGCTGTGTTTATATTGCTATATGTAGTCGAGTTGTTTCCTTCATCCAATTACAGATGCACCACTGCTGCTTTCTGGACTGGCTTGTTTACTTGCACAGGCGCAGATCATACATCCAAACTGACAGAGTGAAGATGTCTTTCTGGTGTGTTAAAGTGCTATTTTTGCCAAGATGCAGTCAGCGTGAGAATGCTCAGTAAGGGGCCTGATGTTGCTGCTCGTTCCTAACGATGGTTTTGTGTATAGCAGCCTGAGGACCTATTATAGGGTCTTGTCAAAGCTGACGTAGGGCTTCGTAGGCTGCTTCTTTTTTTTTCTTATCTTTGCAGCAGATCTGTGACTAGGGAAATATGTTGGTGTAAAAATTTTAGAAGAACACCATGTTTTTAACATCTTTGATTAAACTTAAACAATTCTTTAGCCACAGCTGAACTTTTTAATTTGTGTTTATTAAAAAGTCTTGGAGTTTCAATCATGTTTAATTGCTGTGACCTTTACTAACCTGCTAAAAATAATTAAAACAATAGTTGTAAATAGAAAAAAACTGAAACTATAATGTGATCTAATACATTAACGACAAAAAGGAACTAGTCAGTGTAGATAGCATGTCAAAAATGTAAGTAGATTGTACACTCTTTAAAGAAACATTTACTCCCAGTTTGATGTGGCAAAATGGCGAAAAAGTCACTCTGTATCATAGTAAAATATTTTGAGGTTTTAAAACAGCCCATTTTCTAATATTTGGTGATGCTTACAAACATTTATGCATGCTGGACCTTTGATTATGTTTTATTCGAAGGAGCAAAAAAAATGATGAGTCAGTGCTCCTTTACTAAAAACATCTATACACATAATTTAATTCTTTACAAGAAGCAAGCATTCCAATAAAAATGTTAATCACTTCTAGCAAAAACATACCACAGTGCAAGAGAGTTGCGTAAGGCCTGCGTATTCCCAGCAAAATTAATTTTTACGTTGCCATGTTGGACTGCATGGTGGATGGCAGGCTTCCAGTCGTGGTTTCAAGTAGCGTTAGTATGCATCCTTGGTGATATTTTTATTTTATAACTGAATCTGAATAGTTGAATCTCATGGAAGATTCAGCTACACAAATGTTATACAACTCTTGTGAAATACAAGCAGCGGACATGCGGAGGATTAAACTTTGCTGCTTTGCAGATTTGAATCAAGTCCTCTCCTCGTCATTGGCAAGGTGAGTCTAGTCTGCCGCATCATGTGTCGTCAAACTTAGCTCAGTAGAGCCAAAAACCCAAATAGGCTTAAGGTTAGATGAGTGATAAAACAATATGCAAGCAAAGATTAAACAAAGAAGCATAAGTATTATCAATTAACAGAAAAACTCCACAGTCAAGCACATCTGAATAAGTAAGACCTTGTAGATGTATGTGTGCAATCAAAACAAGCATGAAAAATATATTTTTGTGTCAGGACGTTTCTGACAAGTTAAATATATTTATCATCAAAACTACAAATTGTCACAAACACATAGAGTACAAGTGATAATTCTGATCTTAGCCAGACAGGAAGTAATGATGGGGTGCTTGTTATTTTGCCCATTCTCCTCTTCATACTTTTGCAGGTTCAATAATTTTCTATCTTTTTTTTTTTTAAGTACCAAAACGATCCATCCATAGCAGATCATTTCATACAGACCATGCCTCAGTTCCTATCTATGTTTATGACATTCTGTGCCCACTTTGACAACCAGTAATTTACAGGCTACTATGTGACTCAGATAAGCTAGCAGCAGGGGGATGGTCATTATTATTTTAGCTTTTTTTATGGACCATGCTCTGTCATGTCTGATTAGAGTCAAATGCCCAAAAATTGTCTAGAACCATTAATAGATGGACCAGTCAAATCTGGAGTAAATTATTCTACATGAATTACATATTCTTTAAAAGTTCTTTAAAATATTTGCCATTATAAAACCACATGCCTCAATGTGTCTCTCAAAACGAGGCGCTGCAGAATTTGCAAGTTGTTGCATTCTTTCTTCTGGATGTTGTTTTACAAATATGTTCTTTCTGATTTTTGTGGCTGATTTGGATTACTGAAGATTTGGACTCCCGGACAAACACGGCTCACTTTCTTGGAGAGCGAGTGAAAGCGGGTGGGGATGGGCGACAGCCGCAACAGAAATACACAATCAGCAATGAGTCTTGTTATTGCTTGGATTTGAATCAGCGTGTTTTACATCCAATGAAAGCATGAATGTTAGCAAATAAACTGGGTCTATATTCTGGCAATATAGTTGTGGTTTTAACTGGTTTTTAAACAAAAGTGGTCTCGAGACAAAGTACTACAATACAAGTTTGCACCTTTTTATAGCTGTTCACAGGGGAATAAGTAATATGTATGTCAGGATGTATTTATAGACAACCCCTATACGCACTTCATCGAGCTCTGAAATGGGATGCTCCATGTTACTATAGCAATCTTTACAATGTCTCGTGGGGTTTAACTGTGGAATGCAGACAACTGGCATCTCCAACAAGCATATAGACAAACACACAGCTGACATGCACGCACTTGCATGTGAAGGTCCAGTTCAATATGTAGTGAGCTCTATTTTAAACCCAGACCCCAAAAGAGCAGAGACCCACGCTGAACAATAACTCAGCTGCAGAACGGAGCTCAGTCCAGACTGTCCTTCATGCAGTCAAATGCAATATGATTCACACAATAATGAGAGCCCCTTGTATTTCTGGGGACTATTAGTGCCTCATTAAATTCACTTGAAAGGAAGTTAAGCATCAACTCTGGACTGAAGAAAGTTGGTCTAATTGCCAGTGATAGCTGGACAGAGAGGAGGCTTATCTCTGCCACCCACTCAATCTCTCCTGTTCTTCCTTTCACTCTTCCATTCACTTGCACCTTCAGAAAAATGGGATCACGAACAGACAACTTGCGAACTCCATGAAGCTGACTCCAAAGACGATAAGCAATCATCTTCATCTCTATTTCTCTTTTTTTTTCTTTTTGTTCTATCATCGGCCCAGCTTGCTAAGAGCCTGCTATTTAGAGTCAAACTATGAGATCACTGGTATAACAGAAACCATCACACACAAACACACGCAGTCATGCATATACCGACACAAAAATCACACAGGAAAAACATGCATACACACACAAAACCACATTTATTATGATTCCCGGAGCTTCTGAAAGTAATTTCAGAGTAGCTTTGTTGTTGCTTTTGGGTTTTCTTGATCCAGCTATTAAAGAAGTCTATTGGCAGCTCAGTTGGCAAAGCTATAGATTATTTCAGGCTTCGGCGTATGAGCCAGCACAACACCAGAAACCACTGTAATTACAAGACCTAGTCGGCCTTTTGAATAGAAATGGCCAGTGAAGTCTTGATGTGGTCAAAGACAAGGAGGAAGGCGAGGCTCCGTGGGTTAAAATAGAACTGCCCACATGGAGTTGATTTGAGGTTTTCTATATGGGGAGCCCTGGAGTGGGTCTGCAAAAGTAATGAAGTCAGTTAAAGCTAGTGGAAAAAGACCACTGCAATGTGTCTCTGTAGAAAAAAAACCATCACCGGTGAAAAAACTACGTAAGAATAGATGGTACAAAACTACTGTGTTAAGACTGCAGATTCACAAAGAGCTTAGAAATAGAAATCAGACAACTTTTTTTTTTTTTTTTTTTTTTTTTTTTTTTTTTTTTTTTTTTTTTTTCAAAAAAAAAAAAAAAAAAAAAAAAAAAAAACTAACCTGAATCATCAAAACAAAAATCCACAGAACAGAACAATCAAAACACTGTCAGCTAACAAAGGGTCTGATAAGAGGATAAAATGCACATCAGATTCTAGAGTGTTATCGAGCATGAGACAGAGTCCAAGCGAGTAAGAGACATTTCTGAGGACATTGAAACAAACAGCCCACCATGGAATATGGAATAACAAGAAAAGATGAACACAAGTTATAATCACAATAAACATGACGAAACGGTAAGAGTAAAATAAATTATTAGAAAATACAGGTCCAGATGTAAACGACAGTTATTTTAGCCTATTATTTTGTATGCATCTATTGAAAGGACCCCACACATCCAGGAACTTCTGATGATTGTCAGACAAAGAGTATCAAATTTCCTCAAGATAGATACAGGACACCATATCATTAAGCCATTTCTTAAAACAAGGCGGGGTAGAGGATTTCCATTCCCGTAGAATAACCCGCTTTGCTACCACTAAACCAAACATTAGAGACTGTTGTAGGGACATGGGAAGAGCAAGAGAGGATTTAGAGCAACCCAAAATGATCAAATGCCTATCCGGACATAGAGGCTTGCCATAAGCATTGCTATAAAATTCAAAAATCTTGCTCCAGAAGTCCATTAGTTTAGGACAGGAGCAAAACATGTGACCCAGAGTCCCATCATCTAATTTACATTTGTCGCATTTTGGTGAGACGCAGGGGAATAGCCTATTGAGTTTAGAAATCAGACAACTTCACATGAAAACTAAATTCTGCAGCCAACCCAACATATTACCCCCAAAGACAATCATATGTTTTTACAATTAAGTTGTAGGCTCTAAAAGAAACCACACACAGTTTTATAGAGATATTCAGATCCTTTACTTTGGTTGTCTTAATTGTCTTTCAGCTAAAGACAAATTAAGTCAGACAAAGATCAGAGGGTCTTGGTTTTATTACAGACTAGCAATGTAATTATATTTCAGCTTCAACTTTTCCTGTTTCTGTCAAATGCCCTTGTTAAGTGATTTTCTTTCCAGTTTCCACAAACATCGACAAAGCCATGTGTTTTGATGTGGCGCGTGGTCAGCTGCGGCTTTTAGGCTAGGTTTGCTTTTCTTAAGAATGTTTCCCTCCAACACATTCCCGTCCAAGGCTGTCAAATACTGCTGTTTTAGCAAAGTCAGCAGTTCAACTCAAAAAGCCCGCTTGACACATGAGAAACATTAATATTCACTACATTATAAATCAGTTGGATTGATATATTGGCTGCATCATATCATTCAGTTTGGCTATTTTTTTTAGATGTTCCTCGCCATTCATTCAGGGATATCTGTAAAACAGGAATGAAAAACTGAAAATATATAGAACTCTTTTTACTAAAAGCTTCTT
The DNA here is from genome assembly GCF_001443285.1 of Poecilia latipinna. Taxonomy (NCBI): domain Eukaryota; kingdom Metazoa; phylum Chordata; class Actinopteri; order Cyprinodontiformes; family Poeciliidae; genus Poecilia; species Poecilia latipinna. Next base: position 198,442 of record NW_015113698.1, on the reverse strand, counting down.
AATATCATTTTTTCATGGCATTAAGTTTTGCCAGCTAACATTCAATTGCAGGTCACAGATCAAACTTTTGATTTTTATTTATTTTTTTTCCAATATTGTCCTCCACATCCTAACCTCATATGCCACACTTAGATAAAAGACAGGCTGACAAACATCCAAGCTTTTTATGAAGCTTGATCACCTTTGCTTTGCACATGAATGTCTTAACTAATGTCTTTGTTTAGGGGACCTATGCCTCAATGTGGAAAAGTAACGACTACTTCGAGTAGTGAAGGTATGGCTTAAACACTTTGTGATTCCTTCCAAATAAAATTGCAATTTCAGAGGAAGATGAACGATGGTGGTCAGTTTTATGACTCATCACTGTTCTGTGGTAGCATTCATAACAACACCAGGTCTCAGGGACAGAAATGACAGCTTTTCAAAACAACAGCTGCATTCACTTTTTTGATTATGCCCACATTTGTAGCGGCCTCTCTAGCCCCAGGAAGAATGCATTTATTTGTCCATCTGCTACAAAGAGGAATGATTTTCCAGCTTTCGACCATGATAAAGGTAACCTTCTGTATATTGCAAAGAACATAATACAGATGTGAAGGACGACCTGCATGCCCAGCTAATGAGACCAAGGGAGGAAGTAGGGAATGTGTGCTTGGAGATGGAGGCTGGCTGGTAGAGCCATTAGCTATGCACAACAAAGAACTGATACAAATACACCAATCCCCGTTCCTCCTAATGTTTAAACGGTGTGTATTAGAAGTAAATGTGTTGCCTATATACACCCGCAAGAGACTGCTGTGACTTTTTAATACACTTCATAGCCCAGTTTAAAGCACCATTTGCTTTACTAAGTAAAACTAACTGAGTCAGTGCTACAATATTAAAGATATAAATGAAAGTTAAATGGTACTGGTAATAATTTAACTACACAAAATGGTAAGTTCTGCTTACTGTTGAGCATTTACATTGAACATCCAACCTCGCCATATTGTGGAGGTCCAGTTTCACCCTGACTAACAGAAAAAAAAGCACATCTGAAAGAACATAATTTATACTTTGACTTGTGTGTCTTGACCTATTATCCACAGCATTATTTGACACCTAAAGTAAATACAGACTGGGCTATTTATTTCTGAACAAATAATAAAGCACTTTGAAGAAGGCTAGAGGGAGCTGTCACAGTACCTAAACTTGAAACCAGCTTAGGGCATTTGTTGTTTTCACTTCTTTGTTTCCAATTTCCTTTTCTCATCAGTCTCTGTCATTCTTTCACCAACTGTTTGTTTCTTTTTGGCACTAATACAACTTCAGTGTCAGAAAAGGACACTTGGATTTAGCTTTTCTAGCACATTGTGGAAATAATATGTTTACATGTCTCATTGAAAACAGTGACAAAGTGACAGTATGTGATGTCATCAACCATTTGTCTAACAGAGAATGAAACAGGCTGTTCCAATTAATTTAGGAAAGAAACAACCCACTGAGCTAGCTTTATTTTCAAAATTTCACAACCTCTAGCCCTGCAAAGATGTGCACAGTGTTTTATGTACAAATATGGGCAAAGGAAGAGCCTCGACTCTAAAAGCCTTATTAACTAGACTGAAGTAATGACAAGATCTGTCTGTAAATCAGGTCAGCCAGATTGATATTTGAAAGGAGTGAAAAGACAAAAGCTGACTACTTTGAAAAGAAAGAAATCAGGAGCTGCTGTCTTCTAGTCTGTAAGCTGGCATTCCTATAATATCAATTTTAAATTATGAATTCATAGGAAAGCATCTTAAGTTTACCCAGAGAGAAAACATCAGGTAGAAGTGTTGTCACTGTCACCTTTTTACTCCTACATGAGCCACTTACGAGTCTGGGCCGTTAAGATGTTTCCTCAGATTGCTTCTAAATTTACCAAAGACTTTCTTCAGAAAATCTCAAGAAAAAAATACACTTAGTATAGCTGTGGTCACAGATATAGGCTTGGAAAGATTTGAAATGGTTTATTTCAACAGAACCTGGAAATATGCTATATTTTACACGATGAACTATCTCTATAGCAACTGTTGGTACAGTATGACATATATTCTCCTCCTCCCTGCTGTATGTATAAATAATAAGTCTGAGTGTTAAGAAAAACAAGCCAAAGACCACAAGGCCAAATGAAGCAGCGCTGAAAGGCTTTGACACTATTGTTTCTAAGCTTTTGATCATAAATACCACTTTTGTAAATAGTAAGGTTTCTTGCTAATAACAAGGGCTTGGATGATTTCATTTTGGGACTGATAACGTTTCCTTTTGGGGTTTTGTCTGATTGACCTCATGCTGTAGGTGCTGGACCGTGGTCAGATGGGATTTGTCCTTTCTCCCATGTTCCCTTGGCCTGTCTCACTAGGTGGGATAACCCAGGACCCTTCCTTCCATCCCTCACTCCTTCTTAGGCCTAGATGTTTGGATGGACTCATGTCTGCCTAGTGATCTGGGGCTCTGTGAGGGGTTTCCTCCTCTCTGGCTGGCCTGACATGCTGCCATTGGCTTGTCAGGGACTCTGACGTTTCATCCCAATCATGCATTAATTTGTAACCATCAAAATCATGCACCAACTACAGATGGTTCTTCTTTAATCGACATGGATTATTGTAAGGAGATGTTCTTTTATGACTCTAATAAGTAGCATATATTTTAATGAGGAAAAGCATAACTGAAGGGACAGAGTGAAAACAGAAGCAGCAAGTGTGGAACACGACTACGATGTAGCAAATATTGACCTACAGCTTTGCCACATGAACTTGGAACATGTTTAAATGGTATTTGATGTCGTTCCCAGAATGATGTTCCCACTTCAGAGGTAAGACGCTGCCTAAAGCTCTTGTTTTTGGTTCAGTTCAGTGTTCAACACTTCATTTGAAGTTCATGGGCTCTAAACAGTTTCCGATTGAAGCAAAGATCGTTCCTTGCTTGAACTACTCATCTGTTTTTGGCTATTTTGAACTGTGTATTAGCTTTACATCACAGTTAATGAGCTTCAATGGTTGATACCAAAACATTTGTCAGTACTACTAAAAAACAACCTAAAAGGTTCTGCTATTCATTCGGCATGACACTCTAACCAGCTTAACTGTAAATAAAGTGATATTTCTACTATTGGACACGATTTATGAGAACTAATTTATCTCCAAAAGTTACAAAATCAATTTGTCCCTCAAGTATGTCTTATTGATCATTCTTTGTGTGTGTGTGTGTGTGTGTGTGTGTGTGTGTGTGTGTGTGTGTGTGTGTGTGTGTTGCAATCCTTCTATTTGTGAAACTGCTTCTGCAGCCGATTTCCTCAGCTTTGTCTATCCCTGGGCCTTCAGGAGTAATCAGAAGAACCTTGATGAGCTGCTGAAAGGAAAGCCTCCAATCCAACCTGGATTGTCAGACGATAGCTAAAAGAAAAAGACCAAGAAGCTGAGGGGGAACAGAAAATAATGGTGGCGAAACACACACTTTAGGGAGGCAAAGACAGAGCTAATGAGGAGCGGTGGCAGTGGAGCTGAGCAGGCTAGTTGCATGAGAGTTCGGTATTATGAGGTCTAGTGGGAAAGGGAGAAGATGAGAGGGTAGTGGTAGAAGTGGGTGGAGGAAAGTGGCTTGGAATTGGGTTTTTCTCTTTTTTCCCCCCTGTTCTACTCAATGGACAGAGCAGATGGTATTCTCATTGAGGAAATTAGGAGGCAAAAAGGAGAATTAGAAGCAGCCTGGCAGGGAATGGTTGTCCCCTTAGGCATACAACACACATTCATTTGCTTTCATTTCCTGTAACACATGGAGTGCAAGAATTAGACAAACCTAATATTATTCACTGAAGGTGATTTGATACAATGAAAACATTTTTCAAGTTTTTACAGGCTCAAATAGCTATTGAGGCACCTTGAAAAGCAGTGGGAGCTCCGATGAGACTCTTTTTATGTGTGAGAGAAACCTTTAGAGAGACATGGAAGTAAATGTTTAAAGAAAAGTTTAAAATAAAAAAAAACTAGACTAGAAGATTAATTATTGATTTTGAAGTATTTTTCAATAGAAACCAGACTTTGCAAGTTAACTAAATATCTATCAGTCATTGTAGACTACGCACCTAACATTTGCAGCACACAACACTGCTTTAAAAGCTGTAGAAATCAAGTTATTGTGTAGAACTGTGTACTGCGTCCATACACCTATATGTATTTGCAGGTGCATCTGCTCAGTGCAAATTGGAAGGTAATGGACCAAACAAAAAGCAGTCTGGATAAAATTAAAAACATATTTGATTTTAATGAGTCGTGGAAGAAAAGAAATAAGAGACAGTCCTTCTTTTCTTTACATTAAGCTGTTTAATGTCATGGGGCATAGCATGAATATTTCATTATTTAGATGTGTTTTGGCACACTGGTGTTCAGTTTTGAAATTGCATTTTTTTCCCCCTCAAACAAGCTTGACCACCCAGCATCATAGTCAATGAATGGGGATGTAGAATCTATGTGAACTATTTACTTGGCTCTATTTCTCAAGTGACACCATGAGAAAACTGGCTTACATAGAGCACACCCACTTGTCCAACTCTAAATATTCATTCGTCTATTTATCTATTCCCAATCCTCTTTAAAAAACAAAAACAAAAAAAAAAACAACAAACTCATTGTTGTGACATGATTGTCTCCACTAAAGGTGCAAAAGTTGGGATATCTTGTCAGCCTGATAGTTAAATGTGTTTTTGCATCACTAATGAGCTTGCAGTGAACTCTATCAATCCAAACATTTGTAACCAAGCCTTTCTAAAGAGTGTGTAAATAAACGTATTTGAATCTGCTTGGTTGCAATTTTTGGTAGAATACACTCTAAAAAGAAAATAGTTGAACCAACTTAACTGAATTGCTTCTATCGGTAGCAAGCAATTCAATTAAGTTTATCCAACTTAATTTATTAAGTTTAACCAATTCAATATATTATAATCATCCAACTCAATTTGTTATTTTTTTTAACAAATTTATTAAGTATGTTTAAGATAACAGATTTAAGTCAGTCTTACTCAAATCATTTACTTTACTTCAAAAAATGGTAAATGGACTTTTTCAGTCATTTTGACACTCAAAGTGCTAGAATCACATTCACCCATTTGCACTCACACACCGATACGCAGATTAGCTAAGTGCCTTGCACAGGGGGCACATTGACACGTGGCAGGAGGAAGCTGGGATCAAACCTACAACCTTCCAATCACAACCCACTACCCACAGAGCCACAGTCGCTTATCTGTCCCTGGTAAGCTTGAGTAATGGTGTCAGACGTGGGACACAAATATGGTACTGGACTTAATTATTTCAAGTAAAGTCAAAGTAAAAAGGTCATTTAAGGAAAAGATTTGTAACTTTTAAGTTAGAGTGTATTTAGAGGACACTGTAAAAATAACTCTAACCCAAAATATTTAGTTTGGAGCTACTTAAAAGTTTGAGTTGACTTTCTGTAGAATTAAGTCAAAGAGATTTTAAATGTTTATTTGAACAAAATAAATGATTTCAGAAAGAGTGACTTAAATTTGTCATGTTAAACCCCCTCATGAATTAAGTTATAAAAATTTAGCAAATTGAGTTAGAAGGACTTAGTGAATTGAGTTGGATGTAGGGCTGTTGTAAACGAATATTTTAGTAATCGAGTAATCTAACGATTATTCTTACGATTAATCGAGTA
>NW_015113698.1:182160-188389 GCF_001443285.1 Poecilia latipinna | reverse complement strand
AGCAAAAGCAAAAGAATTAAGTGAAATTAATGTAAATAAGTCCATAAGATAAACTGCAGCCCAAACACACTTTTTAGAGTGTACAATCGCTTAGGTGCCATGCATTCACATTCTGCCTTTCGAGGACATAAATGGCCAGTTTATGCCTACATCTGATTCATATTTTTAGTGGCTGAGCTGCTAAAGCTCATGTAGATTGGTGGTGACATTCCATAGTGATAAAAAAGAAAAAAAAAGAGGTTTAAAGAGCTTACAAATCACATTTTTTGTTGCTTTTGAGATGAAATTCTATCACCTCTGGCACCTTTGTGAGAGGACAGAATGATGGATAAAAACCTTGTGGCAAACAAGATAGCAGCAAATATTTTGTAACTTCTGTTCTGTTTCTACAGTTGTGTTGTGCTGATATCCATGTTTGCTGCTACAACAAGTGCAGCAATGTTTCTGGAGGCAAAAAGGAAGTCAAGTCACTCATTCTAAATTAGTACTGAAGATCGCCCTGAAGGATTAAGTGACATTATAAATGGAGCACACATAGAGGTGATTACATTGTAGCTGCAGTATGGAAGCTGCTGTAAAGGCTATATTGCAAAATTGGTGCTTTGCAGTCATGTTCAAGGCTGAATCTATGTAAAATTGGAAACTGGATGCCTCAAAACCACACTGAAGTTTACAGCACAGCTAATTATGGTCACTGAGTACAGTGGTTAAAACGGGGGGACATCTAGTGCTGTAGCTCAGCTAAATGCCTTGTCAGGGCTTTGAAGTGTGACAGGACTGTGGAGCAACAAAACTGAACATCAGGACACGCTTCCGCGGGCAGACGACTGTTTTCGCCGGCTGAGTCCCAAATGCATGGCAGTTATGAACACAAATGGACTGAGATGCAATAGGCCACTGAAACCCTCGACAGCCAATTATCCACCTGTTCTCAACAGCTGAGAGCAATTTCATCAATGTGGGAGAAAGTCTTATTTAAAAGTCAATCAGCCGGTCGCAGGGGAGAAGGGCGCACATCTGTCAGTCAGCTTGTCTGGCTCCCATGATCACAGTAAACTCTCTAAACAACAACAACAGCAGACATACCTGTCTGTCCTTGATAAAATAAACAGTATTTACCCTCACACTACAAACTATGAATGTTAAGTAAACATAGTAGCTTCTAGCTGGAGATGAAATATATAACAAAGTAAGAAAAGGGAAAAAGTGACAAAAATGTTCTTTTGACAATTGCTAAAATATGTTTTTTGACAGAAAATCTTTTCATATTTTTTTTTTAAAGTTCCTGGGAAAGAATCGTGATATCTGAGCATGTCAGTAAAGGACCAGAGACTGTGAAAAACAGCCATTGTTTGTTTCTCTCTTAGCAGAAAGTGAACATCTATTCTTTACACCCTTGTCCCTTAGTTGGGGTACACCCTGAACAGGTTGCCAGTCTGTCACAGGGCAACACAGAGACACACAACCATGCATACACACACTCACACCTAGGGGCAATTTGGAGAGGCCAATTAACCTGACAGTCATGTTTTTGGACTGTGGGAGGAAACCAGAGTACCCAGAGAAAGCCCACGCATGCACAGGGAGAACATGCAAACTCCAACCGGGGCCAGGAATTGAACCCAGAGCCTTCTTGCTGCAAGGCAACAGCTCTACCAACTGCGCCACTGTGCAGTAACCTAAATAATTGAAACATATGTTAAAAACAAAATAATATTTGAATGCTTTTTAACAAATACCCATGACAAATATTTCTAAATTGGTCAAAAGCAAAGATAAACGTATCATTTTAAAAGTCTATTTGATAGGAAATAATCTAAAAAGAGCATCTTTAGTGCTTCCATAAAATTAAAAAATATATATTTTAGGTGTAAGGAGTTAAAAAAATATTCCTTGTAAAAGAAAGGATAAAATAAAAACTAAAGTCACAGTGCAACACAGTCAGCTGCCTGAGGCTGCAAGCTAATCTAAGCTACTGGTTTTAGTTCCTAAAAAAACATGGACAGGTGCTTCTTGCAACTTGCCTCATACAAACCAACAACCCAATAAATAGTTGCAAGAGGACGTAAACATGTCAGGATAAGGGAGTTAGCAATTGTTAACCTTCAGATGCATGAGTGACTGGACCCTACACTCTCCCATAACTGGGTCAAAATGGACCCAAATTAAAATCAATGTGTTTCAATCGGTGTGCACATGCACACACAATAACAGAGTCTTTCCTCTCCACCGTTTCTACATGCATACTCTGTATGAGGGATCTTTTTTCTGTATCTACTCAGCACAAAATGCAGGCTAATATCAGTGGAACCTGTTATTATGTAAACCAATAACCATTTCCTCTAAATGTTCCTCCTGTATCTGTATCAGACATCAGATGAATTACAGATTCACATCAGGAGTTTGACTTTTTATCACCAATTACGTATGTATCATTAGATTCAGGTGACTTTGTAAGGCCAAAGGACATTGTGAGAAAAGTAAACGCTTTCCAGAGTTTGAGTGAAATAACACACAATTCCCTCAGAATAACCTTTTGACTTCTACATTACTGCAGTACAGTTAAACTCTCCTGAGTAAAGCATGGACAGAATGCAAGTAGAAAATTGAGTGTCTTGGCTATTTCAGTTTAGTACTGCTGCTATGCTTTACACAACCACAGTTTGTGATAGAAATGTATTATTTTTTAATCAAAATATCCCATGTGTATCACAGTGAAAATGCAGGTCAGAACCAGAGCAGAAATTACACCATCTACCTGATGCCTGCAAAAATTCTAGTTTTTCATACTTGAATTTTTTTTACAAGTGTTTCATCACAATAGCAAAATACAAGTAGCAACTGCTTAAAATAAAGAGCTTTTATAAATCTCTGGTTGTGTCAGGAGTCAGGTCTCACAGCTACTGCTCTTAAACATTTCTCCTCTATTTTTCTCCTTACTATACATATAGCCAGATACAGTTTTTGGTTAATGATCTCACATGTGGGCTAAACGGCAAGCATGACTGAAAGTTCTGAAAATCTTTGAAGATGGCTCTGCGCAGCACAATGTAATCCTCAATGGTGTGAAATTGTGGTCAAGTCGTCAAGTCATGTCTGCAGGTTTGGTAAACAGAAGAAGATGAATGACTTTTCCCAAATCAGCTCTCCTTGACTGGGATTATGGAAGCGGGTCCACCATCAAAAATACATCCCCAGTTAAAGTACGATACAAATCCAGCCCTGCGGCTGATGACAGCTGGGTTGTCATCAGTTGACAAGAATGGGAGAAGACGAGAGGCAAGAAGACGAGAAACAAGAATCCAACAGTGATTTGAGGAGGGAGTGTGTGTTAAATGAGTCATTTTCATGGTACAGAATTATAAGACAATCCCTCTAGTCAAAAAACAAAATTAAGATGTTGTATCAAGAGGTTTCAATTAAAAATGCAAAGATGAGGCTTTTCTCTTCCAATAAATATTTCTGGCTTTTATTGAGGTCTGACCTGCCAATTCCAGTTTCAACCAATGCAATCAAATAAATGAAAAACAATGCACTGTGAGTTCTTAAATAAAGGATATAGACTTGAATCCAGAAGAAACAGAAGAAATGACCAGATTACCTTGTTTATTTAACCAATGTATGTGCCCCTAATATAAAACTTAAGGTCTCATCTTTGCACTTTGTAAGTAGGGGTTCCATTGGCATCAACAAGCCATGACCTTCAGTTTGCACTGGAGCAGTTTGCAGACAAGTGCAAATTGGCCAGGATGAAAAAATTAACGTCATGGTCCTCAAATGGAAAAAAAAAAGAAATAAAAATGGACTGCTCCATCCAGATCAGAGGTCAATCTCTGCCTTGAGCAGAGAAGTTCACAAGTGGTGTCTTGTTCACAAGTGACCGTAAGTTTCTGTAACCATATCCCAAATACAAATTGTTTAAATAAGCTTCTGGAATAGGGGGGCAACAATTTGTTTTGGAGACGGAGTGAGCCGCTCCATATCCCTGGAGAGTTTGGAGCCGAGCCTCTGCTCCTCTGCATTGAAAGGAGTCAGTTGGGTTGGTTTGTACATTTAAATAGTATTTCTCCTGAAAGTCTCTCTTTGGATGTTTTTCAGGCTGAAGGAGCTACCTGGTTAAGTTCAAAACTATTCATACCACTGCACTTGCAATCTAGGTCTAAAACATTCTTTCAACTATATACAAAATATTCTGACTTAGAATAATAATATTAACATTGTGTTGTCTGGACTTGAATCTCGTCCCTGAAAATTAGAGGAAACTGCAAATTAGAAAGACGATGAGAGGCCTTCCAAGGACTGGACTTGTTAGCACTCCTTACCCAATCTTAAAGGAATACACGATAATGAATGAATGGAAATTAAAATTAACATTTTTCAACTGTCAGTCACCATCAGAGTCAGTCATGCGAAAGTTGGATATTTCCGATCTCTGTTCATTAATTGGTGCATCTCAATTACCACAGCTGTCCATTAAACTACTAACACTCATTACAAGCTTGCTTTCTCATACCTCTATACAAGTAACTTCAGATACAAAGTGAAACAACTTAGTACTTTTTAAAGAAAATAACTTAATAAAAATAATATCCTTTTGGGATGTTGTACAGGAATGTGAATGAAATTAGTTACACTCTCCAGACTTCAACCTGTAAATCACAAAATCTAATCTATTTCAGAGCCAAATTGTCATCAAATAATACTTTATCGCACCTCGTTGTCAGTAACACCGCTTGAACTGTTGAGATAAATGTTCCTTTAACGCCCTCTGGCTTGGGGCGTCTTTGAGCTGGAAGTGAGCCCCGATTGCAATTCATCACTGCAGGGTATATATACTATGTCAGCATGCTGTGGGGGAGGTCGATATCCCGCCTAGGCAAATAAATATATTTACATTTATTCACTGGAAGCCATTACATGAACCGTGATTTGAACTGAAGAAATCACTTTTATCCCCTCAGTTCTTTCAAGCAGCCCGTAAGGCAAAGATCCCCCACCGATGCAGAGACGGTCTGATGCGGGGATCAGAGAGCGACATCTGAAAGTAATGGCAACTGCACATCTAACACTTTTAACTGCACTGGATTCAACTTCGTTCAGCCTCAAAGAGCAAAACTTCCCACCTCCGCGAAAAAAATAGTCACGTCAACTTACCACCCCCGTGTCCAGCTGCTCGGTGGCCAGAGAAGGAGCCGCTCCGGTCAGAGGCAAAAAACACAAAATCGGCAGAAAAATCAGCATCTCCGGTGAGATGTTCCTCGTCCGCATGCGAAGAAGCAGAGGAACCATGATGCCCTATGACAGGTTGTTCCTGCTGGGCTCACACAACGACCCCGACGACCGCATCCACGGGATAAAACCACACGCCGAGGCACGGTGAAAATGTGCCAGTTTACCTTACTGTGGAGCGCAAACACATAAAACACATTAAAACCGCTGGCGGTGGGTGCGTTCGGGATTTATACAAGTTTGGTTTTCCTCAGAACGACACTTGGAGCCATCAACTAATGGGTCATGATCGCGGGGAAGGGCTCGATCCTTCTCAGATTAGTCCACTGGAGGTGAATATCCCAGCAGAGAGAGACAGAGAGACAGAGACAGAGAGAGAGAGAGAGAGAGAGAGGCGCTCCACTCCTGTCTGTGCAGTCTCTTGCACTGAGGAACCACAGCAGCTGCGTGGGGCTTCGTCCCGGGCTGAAGGAGTCCGCTTGTTGACGCGCGCAGCAGTGAGGAGAGTAAATCCACGGTCCTGAAACACTCAGAGGGGGGAGAGTGGGAGGCAGGCAGGGAGGGGGAAGGGAGATCCAGCGCTTTTCTCAGCCACCCTGGAGACTGGCGAATTCCTGATGCGCGTCCTGAGTAATCTGAGAGCGTTGCTGGGGTTCACACTTGAAACGTGTCGGCGCTGTTCATAGTGAGACGTACATTTCTATTAATTTCAATTCACACAAAAAGAGAAAGAAATGTCGGAGATTAAAAAAGAGAAAACTTTTTTTTTTGTTTTATATGCTGTTATGTCTTGCTCTTTTTCTCCATATCGCATGTGATATCAGTAAGGAGAGGCACAGAAGCGTCTCAAAGGTGTTCACACCCCTTTGGCATGTCATAATCATTAACTTTGACGTGTTTTAATTGGTTATTATATTATAGACTGACAGGTAGTGCAATTGCTAACTGAAGGGAAAATAATTGGTTTTGCTTTTTTTTTTTTTTTTTTTTTTTTTTTTAA
>NW_015113698.1:177653-179034 GCF_001443285.1 Poecilia latipinna | reverse complement strand
TGAAGGGGGGGGCAATTTTTAACTTAAGGGAAAAAAATTGTTTTTTTTTTTTTTTTTTTTTTTTTTTTTTTTTTAGCAAATAAAAAAGCTGAAACTCTTGAAATCCTGCTTCATAGAATGACCAAAACGTCTCTTGGAGTATATGTCTAACACCTTATAAAATACGATTTTCACAAAGTCTCACACTCAGAGACTTTGAATGGAGTGTGAACATCAACTTTCAAGGCATAGAATCACAATTATATTCCGGTCTGGTTTTTCTTGTGCTATTCTAACACATTTACATGCTTTAATTTAATCCATTCCACCACAGCTCTGGGTCATTGTCCCATTTGAAAGGTGAACCTGTTTCTCTCTCTCTCTTTTTTTTTTGCAGCCTCTGACAGTTTTTTTTCTTTTTTTTTTTCCAGAATGACCTGTTTTTAGCTCATTAACTCTGAGAGGCTCTCCACCGCTTTCCCCCTGATATTTTTGCTGTGCACCTTGGTCTTCATGATACTGTTTCTCTCCCAACAAATCACAAATGCTTTCACAAAACAGTCATATTTGTAGTGGGAATAAAATACACATGTAGGTGGTTTCTGAATGAAATGATTGCGCTGGTACTCATCCAGAGGTGTCAAATCAAAGGAGGCTGAACATTTCTAAAACCTTGAATCTTTGTCTCATTACTTCAGAATTAGGTGCTGCTCTGTGTTGACCTATGGAGTACAGAGTGTGCCAAAAAATCGAAATGATCCAACTTCCACACACTGAAGGCATGTGGCTTTGGGCTGCCAAAATGTGTATATTTAGAGGGGTAACAATCCTTTTTGTAATTAACAGTACATTTTTGTGATTATTTCTATCCACTTCCAGAAGTGTTTTGAATAACGTCTGCCATTTTGTAAGTCAATACTGCCAGCTGCAGGAACATTTAAAACCGTTAAACATACGCACTCATCAAAAACTTTAAAGGAAAACAAAGTTCTTCAAGAAGCCACAAGTGTCTTGCTGGAGCCTTTTTATTTAGGGGTCAAGTGCAAACTGACAGGTAAGACTCAGAAACAAAGTTTAAATGCAAACTTTGAATGAACCTTTTATACGTCTAAGAGAAGCTAGTAATCCTCAACAGCTCTTATAGAACAGAGTGGAATCAGTGACCTTGTGGATGATTGACCGAGTTGTATAGTATATTTGGTAAGGTAACTCCTACTTGTTGTGGAGTTGCTACATATACAGGAAAAGGTTTGTAGATCCCAGAATGGCTGAACATGTTGATAGAGTTCTTTCTTACGCAAGTATCTTTACTTTTGCCTTTTTTTTTTTTTTTTTTTTAAAAAAAATTTTTTTCCTTGTTTAAAAGCCTTAAAAAAAGGGGGGGTGGGTCAAAAAATTTTTT
>NW_015113698.1:155806-174753 GCF_001443285.1 Poecilia latipinna | reverse complement strand
GATTCAGGAGAGGTTGAAAACTTTGTTAACTTCTTTTTTCCGCCAAATTCTTTGCTTTTGACTTTTTTTTTTTTTTTTTTTTTAAAGAAAATTATATTCCATGATTGAAAGCCTTACAGAAAGGAGGGCTGGGTCACAGAATCTTTTACAAATAGGAGTCCTGTTGGTCACATTAGGAGCATCTCAATAAATTGGAATATCATTAAAAAGTAGTTTTATTTTTAGAATTCCATTAAAAACATGCATTTTTCATTACACTCACTGTGATGTACTTAATTGATTTGGTCTTTCTGACCACATGACTGTAACATAAAAATAGATTTTGTTCATAAAATTCCAAACAACACTTTCCAAGAAAACTGGAATATTGCATAAGATCAATGAAAGATATATTTAGCATGGAAATGCCAGGTTACTGTCATAATATGGCCTACAATTATGGAGAAGACTGCCAACTTGACATTGTCCTGCAGACACCCATCCATAAGGAGGCTAAGCCACGAAAGGTCACGGCTAAAGAAGGTGGCCTTTTACAGAGTGCTGTACCAAGCATATTGATGGATAGTTGAGGAGAGAAAAAAAACATGGTGGAAAAATATGCACAAAAAATATGGATAACATAGAGAGAGTAGGCTTATAAAGCAAAGACCAGGCAGGACTTCCAGGGAGATTCACAAAGAGTGGCTGGAATCAGTGCTGCCACACACATAGCCAAAAAAAATAACTTTATAACATCTTTGGTTTAAGCAACTGATGAACCAGAGACAATGGCAAAAGCTAGGCTAGTGAGAAAAAGACTGGCCTTCTGTTTTATGGTAAAAAGTCATTTTTTAAGCTTAAAGTAAATGTTTTATTTTCTTTATGTGTTAACGTCCCAGAGTCTGGAGGAAGAGAGTAAAAGATACATGATTCAAGTTTTGTGAGGTCCAAAGAGCTTTCTGATTTGATGAGTCATGCAATCTGGCTCACCATCGTCTCTCCTTTTCTAACATGCTATTTCAGGTAGCTGTGCTGCAGAACTAACAAGATTATTTACATAAGCTGATTAAAATCTAGAGGCCCTGGTTTGAAGTGAACTGGCAATTTGTGCAGCATTTTCATTGCATCGTTAGAAAATATAAAGCAAGATCACAGCCCAGGATATCCAGGTTTTTTTTTTTATTATTTATTTATTTTATTGTGAATATCTGAAGCCAAGTATTGATTACAACTCAGACTAGATCTAACCATGGTTAATAAGAAGAGCTACAGTAAACAGAATAAAATATATTACAGTAGAAGCTGGGTCACTAAAAAAAATACTCTCAGAAATGCAAAGATGTTATTTTTCCACATCGCTCGTTAATTCTTTATCTTTTAGTGGACATCAGCAAAAATAGAAAACACCATGGGGCAGCAGGTAAAATCATAGCAAAAAATATTTTGTATCGGATGACTTTTTTTTTCTTTATAGGAAAAAATAATTAGTCTAATTATTTTTCTTGCTTAGCTGTAAAATCCACCACGTAATGGAAGTACACACTGTAATTATTAGCAATTAGAGCCACATGCCTCTGCAGTACATTTTAACTATTTAACAGTCAGGAAGTTAATTTAAGGGAATAAATTAAAGAATTTTAATACACTTAAAGAAAAAAAAACAATAACTACAGAGAGAAATACTTGTTACTTATTGAGACCTCATCTCTGGTGAATGATGGCTCACATGGACGCATTTCCCTCTCAGCAGTCATTTATCACAGGAAGAAGAAAATCACATGAAAAACATGTTTTTTGCTCAGCAGTGTTGCGTTTTTCTGTGCTACCGCAGAGCTCCCAGCCTCAGCTAGACTGGTTTCGCAGCCACAACATTACGATAATTGTAGCATCTGAACATTGAGTCTCTCAGCATGCCTGCTGGCGAAAAAAAGCTTCGCTTTATTCGCTTTCACATTAAGAGAAGGTCAAAATAGCCATTTGCGCATCTCAGCCTGCTGTGTGCGTCTTACCTGAAGTATTTCACAGTTTTCAGACTATTTTTCTTGCAAATTTTAACTATGGTCTTGGTCAGATTGGGAAAAAAACAAAAAACAAAACAAAAACAAAAAAAAACACCTTTCGGCCAGTGTCTATGGGGGCTGGGTGGAGCTTTTGAATGGTGTTGTAGTCTATTTCTGCTATAGAACAGAATATTCTTTCTGTGCAGAGTTCTTAGAGTTCTGGAAGTCCTTGTGCTATATGGTAAAATAGAAATATTGCCTTTCATCTATTTTTTAGCACAATATATTACACAAAAAATTTATATCAAGTCTTGGACGTGTCTGTGTTTGATCACTGAAATGGAGTTAGATTATGCTTGCTCGCATTTTTAATTCATAAATCAGAAATTATTTAAAGCATACTAATTATGTTTCATTTTCCATCTTATGCGTCTCAATGTGGAGAGGTTGTAGGTTGCGATGCTGCAACATGCGAGGTAGCCTGTCACCTTATATTTGGACAACTTGCGTCCTTTTTTATGCATCACATAATCAACATGCAATGTTGCATTTATGTTTGTAATGGGTATGTATTTTTGAAGTTTTTACAAAAAAAAATCAGCTTTATTCTTGAAACTGAAAATAGTAGTTTCTTTGATGATTTTTGCCAGCGTGAAAAGATCAGTAAAGGGGGACGGACTCGTCCCATTTGGTCAAAACAACTTGACTGTAATGTTTTTTTTTTTCATAAAAAAATGAACATGCACCGTCCATTTCCTGTTGGCAACAAAACAATCAAAAAGAGACTTGCTTTTAAAACTAAAGGCAGGAAATATGCATGTCACCAAACTCCTCTTTTCCCTTTAACTGAGTTATGACTGCCTACTAGAGATTCATTAAGTGTTTACAACTTAAAAAAATTGGTTTATTAAATCTGTATTGACCATCTCTGACGGAATTAGTTTGAAGAATCTAGGACAATTTTTTAAACGACAGTGGAACCTAAGAGCTTCCGATAGTGGAACAGATTTCAGCCATGTAAGAAACTCCAGCAACAAAAGTAATTCATCATACTTCATACCTACTTTATGTAAAGTCTTTGAGTTTAATTAATCATGTCCTGTTTTAAAGAGAAGAAAAAAGTGGCATCTGTTTCGTCCATATGCCTTTCGTTTTGGAAAATACAACCACATCTGCTCTCTCTGCACAGCTTGCAAAAAAAACAAAGCATAAAACAAAATTTGTTAGGTTTTGGATGCTAATAGTAGATTTATTGACTCACGTCTAACTTAGATAAACATTTAAAGTTGATTATGCTTCTTTCTGAGCTTTGTTAGTTATCGTTTACTGTAGAAATACAGATACGTTTGTCTCTCTCTCTGACTTGTATAAGAGGCCTCAAAGCTTAAATTTAAACCCCAGAAAGATCTTATTTACTTTAACTGTGTGCACAATCTTTAGGCAAACTACGTATGTTCCCACAGACTTTAAAACACTTTAAAGCCATGTCAATATCCTTACTAAGTGTAAAATTCAATAGTAGTTTAAATAAACAAATGTAACAGTGATGAAGTCCTTCTGATGTTTGTCTTTCTAAGCCCAATTGAAAGTCGCACTTGCCTTTTTTGATCATGATATATTCCCAGTCTCAGTTATAGCTCTAGAAAGTTTGCAAGTGCTCAGAGCTTCCAAGCATTAACTCTGCAATGAAAGCTTTATTGTTCCTCTTGTGGCTTCTCTCAGCTCTTTGTGCTAACTTTCTGTGAGAAGACTTTGCTTGAGGTTATATTTCATAATTCACATGTTCTTCCTTTTGAAATGGAGAGTAGAAAGCCTAACGGTGATATCATCAAAAAATCAAACAGTCCTAGACTGAACACTGATAAAGGTAGGAATTAAGTCAACGTTGTTTGGTTATGTTTGACGTGCTTAATAGCTTTTTTACATTCTCAGATTTTTGGTGTATCCCAAGTAGACCTGCATTAATTCTGATGCAGACCTTCAAGCTGCAGATAAAGCTCGTTGTTTTTGTAAACCTCAGATGCTACAGAGTCAAGCTAAAAAAGTCTAATCTATGTTGGGGTTTTGTTGAAGCAATTTCAAATTCTGTTGTCCATTTTCATAGACTATGTTAAAAAATTGTGATCATTTCAATGTAACTGCACTCTTCTGTCTTATTATGACACGCCTGCCACTTCTTATAAGATCATCCATCCATCTATCCGTCCTTGGTCATCTATTCATGTCTATCCTATCCTATCCATGTCGAGGGGTGGGCCCCAGAAGTCGTTGGGAGCCAGCGGCAAGATATGCCCTGCACAGGTCGGCAGTCCATCACAAGGTCTTGTGAGGTCAGTGGAGAGGAACTGATCATTGATTATGCAGCACCTTTTACTTATACTGCTGACAACATTTTTTAAGCATAGGTCAGCCTGATATATATATATATATATATATATATATATATATATATATATATATATATATATATATATATATATATATATATATATATATATAATTTAAATCCAAAAAAAACATGCTTAACAGAAACTTTGAAAAGAAATAAACTTGAGAAAGTTAAAGAAATTACAGAAGTTCAGTGAGTTGCAAACCCTATTTTCTTTTTTCTTATGTGTGAAGGGAAATCCTAATGTCCGCTGGACTGAGACGGCAATAAACAAAGCTTCAGAAGAAAGCATTCTGTTTCAACTGGAGTGAAATAGATGGAATATTTGAACTTTATAATCTCTTTGAAACAGGATAGCAAACTCCAACCTGGAGCTTTAGCTATTCAATTTTCTTCCCATCACAAAAAGAAGTGGGTTGGTTTTGTACTTTAAATTTTTAATCCCAAACCAGTTCAACAAATCCTGAAACAGTAAGATGTACAAATATTTTAAGTAAAATAAAACAAAACATAATTCTCAATAAGGTACAAAGCTTTCGTACTTCTCACCACTGCTGACGTACAACTATCTGCTATACATTTGTGATTTCATGTCAGATTTCCCTTTGGAGTGTTTTGGAGGCATAAAACAATATTAAAGATGTCTACACTGCAGATTTCTACAGTGTAGAAATCTGCACTCTACAAGTGCAGATTTCCCTGACAACAGCACTTTTTAAATGAGAACCTTTGTTTAATATAAGAGTCAAAAACTGGCAGTCAATTAAAGCTGCGTCAAGCACAGATTGAAACTCTAAGTCATATGCTGACATAGTTTCATTCCTCTGAGACGGCAAGATCTGTGTTGCAAGAACATGATAGGTATCATTTGTTAGCTTGACTGTTTCATCGTCATCAAGAACCTGCTAAGTGAATATTATTAGATTTGTTGGGCTGTTCAGTGTGCCCACACAGGCTTGCCGAGTATGGAATTGGATTTTGTAATCTTGTGAGCTCAGATACGTGTGTAAGAGAGTTTCCTGATGATGGGTTGGTTCGAGGGCAAAACAATCAAGTCAGGCATGCAGGTAGGTTGTTGTGAATTGGACCAGGAGCAACTCTAATGACAACATAGGTGATTCAACTGAGCAATAATTTCATATAGTTTCTTAACTACTCATGCAGATATACGGGCGGAGTAATTTTAAAGTGGTTGACAGCTGTCTTTGACTTTGTGGCTAATGAGACCATGATGGCGAGGCTGGAGAAGTGCGTAGGCACCGATTCGGCTCTGCAGCGGTTTTTTGTCATCTGTTTTAAATACAAGTTTTGTTGTCTCCATTTTAATGATTTTCATCTTTCCCTCTGCTTAATCAGTCCGAGTGTTTTCAACACGGATCGATTTTACATCATTTAGGCAGACAGAGATTGCAGCTTGCATAATGAGGTCAGAATTTAACCACATAAATGGTCGCTTCATGTTTCTTTTATACGTGTACATTAAGTTTAACTAATCCTGTCACTTTTCTTTTCAGTGACTGTAAAGCTGCCATCTGTCCACTCTATAAGTAGATAAGCTCTCTCTCTGCCAGGCATGCGGAAGCAAAGTATAAAACACAAAATATTTGGGTGTTCTGAAGCTCACAGCATACTATCTAACATTTCCTTGGATATGTACAGTTTCTGCCCATGCCCAATAAGTATAAAAAGCTTAAAAATATACACTCGCTTGCAGAGAAGGCCTTAATTTTAGATTTACGTGTCATGCTACATACATGTTTGAACGGTTTATGAATGACGTATATGTTCAAGAAACAAATTAATAGTTGCACAATGTAACCTAAGAATGCTTAGAGAGACTTGAGATGAGTTCCAGGATTATGGTGACCAGAACAGACGGTGAGGCGTCTGCTGCAGAGGGCTGCCAATCCTATATACCCGGGACTTGAGAAAAGATGATCTTCAGGTGAGTGCGACCCCAGGGAGCAGCCATACACATCGAGGAGATGAGATGCACAGAGACGGGAGAGGAAACCAGGAAAATAAAACACAGACAAACAACTACTATCACAGAATCTGCAATCAGAATCATGACAGACCCCGAAGGACAGAAGCATCACTTATTCTTATGGTTCAAAAGTACTGTTGCCGAGCGATGGAGGCCATAGACAGTAGTACTTGAGAATCTGATGTGTGCTTATTTTACATTTCTGTTTGAAGAAGTGGTTCAATTACAGAATCCTTCTGAGTTTGCTTTGTAGGCAATTACAAATGCTTTAGATGATATCAGATAATACAAAATGCATCATCAGTTCAAATGGTGATTAAGAGAAAACACATGCTCCAATGGGAATATTGCATTGCTCCGTAATTATCATAACTATGTTTGCTCACTCTTCTCTGCAGAGCTTATGTTTTGTGGCACAGCTGAGTCGATGATGCTTGATAAACAAAAGTGCAAACTTACAAAATGCAGAAAGAAACAAAAAAAGGATGGAAATCCATCCAAAATGCAAGAACGTCACAGAGAACAAAAACCGTCAGGAAGAAACAGAAAGTGGCACAAAGAACTGGCTTAGCAAAGAGGAGACGGATGACGTTTCAGTGAGATATGAGAGAACCCTGAACAGTAATAAATGTGAGGGAGGTGCAAAATGAAACCAGGTGAGTCTAATCAGTAGGATGAAAAGCAGATGTGAGACTAAATAAAAAAAATAAAAAAAAACTTGGATATCACAAACAAAATAGTAACTCAAAACTTAAAAAAAAAAAAAACTCATTGTATGTGGTATTATTACTGCATTTCAGACATTGGATGTTTTTCTAAGCATGAATAGTGTTCAAGGTCACACTACACTACAAATGTGTTGGGGTTAAGATTTTGACTAGGTCATTCCAAAACCTTTATTATGTTTTTTTTTTTTTTTTTTTTTTTTTTGAGGAGCAGTTCTCACCTTGTAACTTTCCATTAATGTAATTTTTGCACAGTGTCTCTCCTAGATCTGGACAGACCATAAACGCTGACGTCAGCTGATGAAAGTAATGTCTGCAGCACTTTAAATGTCATTCTGGGTTCTTTTGTGACCTCCTAGATGAGACATTTATTTGCTCTTAGAATAATTTTAGATTCGATTCGCCAGTTCACCATATGTTCTTCATTTGTGGACAATGACTCACCGCTGTTCACCCATGCACTGGTAGACTTACAATTGTCTTTGTAAGCCTTTCCAGACCGATGGATGCAAATAAATAGAACAGTTTGATCATGGTGTAGATTTTTGCTGTATAATTTTGTGTAAATGGCATGACAGTGTAAAACTGTTGTACGTTTACTTAGGGCTCTCTCGATGTAAGGTTCTTTAACCAGGCCGTGTCTACTCCTCTGGTCCTAATTGGATCCAAAACATTAAGACAACTAAACAAACTCTTATTGGACAGTTTGAGCAAAACTTGTCTTGCACAGTGATTGAGAATCGTCATGGTGAAAACAGCTAACTATCTACAATCATAATAAAAACAAAGTACCTCCCATTTGAAATGATGTGGATATGTTTTCATATTAGCTTCGTCTTTGTTTAATGAATACTGACATGGTGAAGTGTGCTTTATGCATTTTGTTAGATTTAAGAATTCTGTCACGGAGACAGAGGGCGTACTTTCTTTTCACAATGACTGTATCTGGGCCTGAATATAAATTATGGATAATTTTTATTTTTTTTTAGGGATCAATTTACTTTAGCTACTGAGGTGTTTCCCCAGTCATTCCCTTTTAATTAATGAGCAGATTAATCCAATTACGGCTCACTTAGTAGATTTATAGCACTCTAATGTATTATTCATTATAGGTTACATTTGTCGTCAAAGAATGCAGGAGGTTTCAGCTGTGCCAGTATGATTTTCATGTTTAATTCATGGAACACTCCAGCTGCTTGATTTTTCCACAAGATGCAGCGCACTATGCAGTGTTTTCTGCAAACGGGGTTCTGCATGTGTGAAATGCATATTGATCTCGAGACGTATTTGTGATTGGTTGCAACAGTGTGATTAGACCCTTGATTAAATCCACAACAGCTAGAGCAGAGCATAATGAAATCTTAACGCTGGCCGGACAGAACGCTGCCTGCAGACATAGGAGTTATAAAAAAATATACGTGTGATGGACAAGAAAATGAAAGAGGCTAAGTTGTGCATTCGATATGCGCGTCCTCTGTTTATGTTAAACAGGATAAAGAGTAATCCTGAAGGTCCCTCCAGCCCAGAAGCTTTGTGTTTTGTCTCCTAGTTTTGCAAGTAATTCATTGAGGCTGCCTGAGGCTCATCTACACCTGCCCTGAGGTAATCTTTTTTTTTTTTTTTTCACAAATTTTTCATCTTTTACTTCTTATGTTAGCAGATATTTTTATTGATCATATTTAAGTTTGTCTTTTGGTCAAAACACAGCCCTTATTTGCATGTCGTGCTTTAATAAAACATATCCTATATCGATCTCGAAACTCTTTTCTATATGGTGGCCCGGTTCATGCTTTTTTTTTTGTCTTTTCATTAATAAGTGTCAGCACAGGAAGGATCGTTAGAGTTGCTTGGCTTCCTGCAGTTCCGCTGCACAGTGACCCTGAAAAATACAAAGAGCTGCACTACAGGGGATGATGCCAGGCAATGCATCACATGGGCTACGCTCTGCAGTGAGCTTTTCGTCTTCCTTGTTCATCTTCGCTATGCCCATCATGTCCTGCTCACACATTTTGCAGAGACATCCGCTGACAGGTT
Source organism: Poecilia latipinna (assembly GCF_001443285.1). Lineage (NCBI taxonomy): Eukaryota > Metazoa > Chordata > Actinopteri > Cyprinodontiformes > Poeciliidae > Poecilia > Poecilia latipinna. Next base: position 165,639 of record NW_015113698.1, on the reverse strand, counting down.
GTGTGGCTACATTTATCATATGCAGTCGCTGTGGTGCTCGGATATCTCAGAAAAACAGAAGAGTTTGTAACTTTTAAATCTTTTTTTTTTTTTTTTGCTGATATACTGGATATTTCCTTGTAAGTATTTAAAAAAAACAAAACAATTGCAATTCAGTTTAGCTTACTTATAAACTGAACCCACATAAAATGATACTGAAAGCGGAGCTGAGTTTCACAAGCAAAACCGAGGCCTGATTATTACCCAACCTCTACTAAACGATTGAAGTTGAACCTCTCTAACAACTGAAAGATCTCAATGAGCAACACAGCATTTAAAAAAAGTAAAAAAAGAAAAAAAAAACAGTTATTCACAACTTAGTCTGGAAAAGTCATTTCTAAGAGTTTGTCATTCCAACAAATCAAAGTGGGAACTCTGATCAACAACTGGAGGAAATAAGAAGCGGCGGTGAACCTTCCCAGGAGAGGCCAGTCAACCCAAATTACACAAGGAGCATGTCAGTGGTTCAACTAACGTCATAAAAACACCCGGAACAACATCTAAAACATGACAGCTCAGTCTTGCAATATTTAAAAGCATTCCCTTAATGCTCTATCCATGCTCTTGAATGATAATTGCAATTTTATGCAGGTTCAGTCAAAAACAGAATCAACTTATACTGTGACCCCATGTTAGTGGGATAAAAGCCTCTCTGCTATAAAAATCAAAATAGGTTTACATGAAATAAAATTCTTCACTTTATTGTTTTAAAAGTTTTCATTCTTTTTTTCTCTCTCTCTTTTTTTTACCCTTACTAAAATGTCTCTAATCAGGTGGGCACAACTGTTGACTTGAGCACCATTCAGAGCACAGATTGAAGTAGATTAATGTAAAACACAGCTTTCTGGCTTCCCAAATAACAAGACCCCAGCCTTCAGATAATCCAGTCACAGCTGAGGCAGTTCGGCAGCACCCTGAGAAACCTGACACTAAGCCAAGTATGACATAACCTCCCGCAATATTATATTTCCTGTCTGGAAACTTTCAGGGGTCTGTTGAGAGACCAATGGGTGGAAATTATGTAAAACAATATTCAGCAAGCATGGAAAACCGTTCAATGTTGGCTAGTGTTGAAGGTCAATATATCTAAGGCATCCTTTGTCCTTGACCTCAAAAAGTTAATTTTGGGTTGCGTTTAGAAGGAAATGAAAGTTCATTCTCGCTTCAATTTTGTGAACAATGCCTAATCAGTCTAATGCAGTTAACGATGTTTTGTTCCGTTTGAGTCACACAAACAGTTTAACTGCAGCAAAACGATTGCTTGAGCGAGGCTAAGAGAAGATTGTGGTTTGGTTTACAATCCAATCTCTCAGCAATCAGTTGGCGTTCTCTAAGGAGACTTTGAAGTGTTCTCCTGGTATTCCTATCCCACCAATGTGTCATAACAGTGCAGTAATTTCAATTTATGACTTTTGAAATTTAAAAAAAATAAACCTAAAGGCAACATTTTTTTTTCACACATGGCCAACTTCCTCTGATTTTAGATATAATTAGTTCTGTCTGTTTTACGTGTATTTTGCCGTGGCACGCAGTGGCTTTAAAGGATTTCAGTTTGACAGGCTTGCACGGTTGCGGGTGGGGTGCTGGCGCCTGCCTTCAAACTTAAGGGCAATTCAGAATCTCTAATTAATCTAAGACATATGGTTTTGGACTGTTGGAGGAAATCACAGTATGACAAGATCTACGAAAACAGTTTTCAGCCAAAACTGAAGTCTACGACCACTGAAGCAAAAGTTCATTTTGAAATAAAGAACCATGTTTAAGTAATAATATATAATGCATGGAAAATGAAAAAATCATTTGACTTGAGGTCTCATTATTGCACAGACCTGACCTAAAACAGGCCAGTCACTGACTGACTAAGTAATTGCAGACACAAGTGAAAGAAAATAAGTTGTAGCCATTCCCCTTGTGGCTGTACAAGCCAAACACAGCAGACATTGTGTTCATATATATATATATTTCACAACTCACTGTTGTGAAAGTATGGTATGGTATTTTTATACCAAATAAAAAAAAGACTAGCTTGTCTGCCTTCTCGCAGTGTTGAGTAGAAAAAAAATCACAGCCAAGAGAAGGCCAGTTAGCATGGCTGATAAATAGTTTTCTAGTTGTTTCTGTGCCATTAGCACATTTAGCAGCGCATTCTAGAGGATGATTGACAGCGCTAAGACACTCCCCCTGGATCTTATTGGTTGGTTTTGTTTGGGAGTGATGCATTTCGTCAGATGGCAACAGAAGCACAGAGAGGAGGTGGAAGAGACAGATCTTTTCATAGATTATCTGCCTCATAATACGCTGTCACAACATGGTGACAGTTCTAACAAATTTGTAAAAAAAACAAACAATTTTTTAATAAAAGGTGCATAGTGCAGCTTTTTTGAGGTAATAGTTAATGAATAGATGAATCTCAGAGAAGGTGAGCTATCACCTTAAAACATGCTACAGGTATACAGATTGTTAGAGAAACAATCTATAGCTAGTAGACCTGAAGTACAACCTTCATTAAATATTAGGGTGGCAAATGCTATTCACTTGCTATCAGCCTGTGATTTTGTCTGGTGAAATAAACATAAGCTTTTTTAATGAGCCCTAGATCAGACGATGTATGCTTTGAAGGTGACACCCTTGATCCATTTATAAGAGTTTTATGTTAAAGAAAAAAAAAAGTAGTTCTCAGTGGCAGTTCTAGACCAAATTTAGCAGAGGGGCAGTGTTTTTTCACTGGGGCACATATCAAAAGAATGAACCCCCTGAAAGAGCCCCTTGCAGATCCAAACTTTCATGATGCAGCCCTACGTATGTTAATACTTTTATTTTTTTTTTTTTTTTTCTGACTGCTTCAGATTTTATTTAGTCAGAATTGCTTAGGAGAGTTTAGTGACGTGACCTAGGTAAAAAGACACCATTTATAATTCAGTTTTTCATAAAAATGGCCTCATATTTGATTCATTTTTCAGAAGAACATACTTTAATGAACATGGTCGAATTTTAGCATATTCCATTTTACTGTTTGATTTCTCTGTAAAAGTTCTATAACAAAAGGAATCTGTGCAAGTAAACAAACTTCAGAGCATTTCCCTGAAGCTCAAGAGGATGAGGCACAGTCCTTGTTTTCTCCACGTCTTATTTTTCGGAGTCCAGACTGTGACTGAGAGGGTTTCTCATTTGGATGAATTATCTATAATAATGATCAGTGAGATAAGAGCGCACAACAGTCATCCTGTGTCGCTAATATATGTCAGTCATTGCAAGTATGATTGCAGAAAACAGAAGATTTCAGTGGCTCATGGCAAAATGTCGTTTCAGCTGTTATAAAATTAGCTTCTTTATATGCATTAGGCTGTTCTTAGTTTGCATCCCACTTGTTTTCTTTGTTTTTATGTAAGATACACACTTTCTCGTTTCAAAGTATTTCAATTAATGCAGGGTTAGGATGAACATAACCAGGTCATCAGTGCAGCTAATTAACCCCAGATAAAGCTCTTACAGTGAGATCTATAATCACTTGCTTTCCAACTTTTAAATTACTAAGCCTATGGGTTTAAACAGAAGCTTCATCAAACACTATTCTACCTTTGCAAATCCTGGAACAGTTTTGTATGTTTTCATAGTTTCAAGTTTTATAGATTTTAACCAAAGTTGATGAGCTTAAATTGACTTTTATAACTTAGGAATTCGTAAATTTGCACCTGTTTTTAAAATATTGTCAGTGAGAAAATTATTTAATAAACCCTAAATGTGGCTTATTTAGTGTATTTATATTATCTTGATGTATTTATATGGGTATTTACATATACAGGCATTTATTTATTAATTTGTTTTACCTTTTTGAATGTTGAGTTTTTTGCCTCTCTGGATGTATGCTGACGGCTTATTGTCAGGCTTGTACACAATGGATCAACGTAAGGGATTGCCGTGATTGGACTGTATATGTTTTGTTTAATCCAGTAAGTGCAGCCTTAGGACATAAAAATGGTGTTAGTAGGAAACAGTTCTTAGTCCTATGCATCTCTTTAAGTGGTAAAACTTACATAAGTATTTGTTTCTCCTCATCAGAACAGAACACCTGTGTTCCAAATGTTTACTCTCTTTCTTGTCTATACGGTAATAAGGGTTCTCCAGTTGTTTTTGCATTTTGAACACTACTTCAGCGCCACAGTAGCTCATAATTATGTGTCAAGTTACTTGTCAGGTAAACCCCAATGGGATACACCAGAATGCCTGCCTGAGAGTGAGATGATAGAGAGCATGATTATGATGTTTTTGTCTGAAAACACACTTTAATTATCACCGTCTCTCTTAATAAATGTGACATTAAAATCTGACACAAATTGGATTTTGGGTTTTACACTTTATGCTGTTTGGCTGTTTGGCATCGTCTCGCATAATAAATTACCACTATGACGTATCGAGTCACCAGCTAAACATGAACATTTAGACAATGACTGCCTATGGACTTGTATGTGTGTAAATAATTCAGAAGAAATGCTGACCCAACCTACTTAACCCTAAAGTCAAAATCTGACAAGGGTATGAATAAATATGGGCTCATGCACTTACTACACTGCAGAAGACAAGGTCATCAATCATTAATTTCCAGGGAAAAACAACAATTATTTCAACTAATGGGATGAGTTTATGTGCTTTCAAGGTGAAATATTAAGATATGGATTCAGTTTATAATGGCTTAACTTCGTTTGACTCCTATTACTTACTGCTCATAATTTTTCTAATTGCGCCCTTGCAAGATGTCCACCGTTTTGAATATTAAATGTTCCCTCCAGTATGAAAAACTGACTCCAAACACTCCTGACATTGAGGTTCACAACTGAATATGAATCTGGCAAACCAAAGTCCTTATTTACTTAACACTCATGGGTGATATAAATCTCTTTTAAGTTTGCAAAGCTTCGGCCCAACTGACTGGTCAGAGGGCCGACAGTGAAAAATGTCTTGTGCTCGCCTAATCTGGTTCAGCACTTCTGTTCTTCCCTCACTGGATTTGTGAATCCTTTGTGCATTCTTGGAGAAAATGAGAATCTCTGAGGTGTTCTGCCAACATAATTGTGCTTTCTATCTATTTTTAGCCATGCATTATCACCCTTAGCCACTCGTTTCTAATATCCTCAAACGTTGTCTGAGTGTTTTTCCATGTATATATTTTGTCAGACAGAAATCTTTTCTATAGTCCATATTCTATGTTTTATTGCTCATAGCTGCACCTCATTATCTGGTTTTTATACACCGAGCTGCTAAAATATCGTCACATGTATTTAGACACTTAAAACATCCAATTTGTAGTAAATCTTCCAGTCTGGTGAGGTTTACTCAACCTTCTGCTATTCACTCTCTCTGCCTTATATTGTTACTTTAATCCTTAACCATATCTCCCAAGTAATAGGCAGTTTATAAGGTAATAAAAGAATAAAAGTCACACTCCTGTACCGTTTCTGTTTCTGGATTACAACTAATGATAAAATTGAAAACTAGAGCTTTCCACTCAGGGGCTTGAAGCGGTATTAAGATTAAAGCCAACTTGATAATTTAGTCTGAGGATTGATTTGTACGAATAAATAAGATCAGCATAAAGGGTGAACAGACAGAAGCATTAAGAATAGAAAGATTGGGCAGCTTTATTCCAGTTGCAATAAGATAAGCAGAGATTCGATGCTTTCCTCTACTGAGGTACCGTCTGACAAAACGCTGCTCTACATCTACAACCCCACAAATGTGCTTAATGGTGCATTAGTGGCAATATAAAAACTGCAAACGTGATAGAACTTAATGAAAAATATACTGTACTGACAATGTGAAAAATTATGTTTCTGTGCATTTGTCTGTGCAAATAATTTTGTTTATATTTTTTGCAATATTTTGCTGTGGGATTCCAGTAATGTATCCACTTTTGGTGGACGTGTTTACTTCAAGACCTCAGATTTTTGGTCTAGGCTGCAAAAGATTTCAATTTGACCTTTGGCAGCTGAATGCGAGATGCATTTCTAGAGATCTTTATGCGTGACGGAGGGAATAAAAAGTAATTTTCTAAATTAGTTCTGTCTTTTCTGTCAGCCCCGATCAGTCTTACCGTTCTTCTCTGACATTTCTAATTAACCAAGTATTTTCCATAACCAGAGCTGCAAATGCCACCAGTGGTCACGCTGTTGTCAAATCAGCAGCTTCCAGATGTATATGAACGGCATTTTACACATTACTACCACATGATTGGCCAATTTTAATGTAGCAGTCAGACCCTATGTATATATATATATATATATATATATATATATATATATATATATATATATATATATATATATATATATATATATATATATATATAATTTTGTACATCGTCCACCTGTCTCATAGTCTGAAATTAAATTAATGAAACTGGCAACATCACACAAAAACAAGAAAATAGCATATACACCAAAACCCCACAATTTCATATTTGCCTAAATGAAGCTTCTGTCACAGTTTATGGTGTGTTTTGTTCTGCCATTCTTTTTTCTCTTTTTTTTTTTCCACCATCATGCACCCGTTTGCGTCATCTATTATGGCCTCATATATCTGCCCCACATGTCAGACTGTCATCATCATTCTGCCACTTCTCTGGTCTGTCCAGCCATGATTTTGAATGTGCTAACCAGAGAACTCACTTGGGTTCCCTAAGTTAAAGCATTCTTTATTCTATTTGTTCGGTTAAGACTTTTATTTATTTCTTAAATCCTATCTTTACTGTCTAGATTTTGACTCCTTAGTGATTGTGACTTTATTGTTTTAAATACTGTTAGTAACCAATCTATAAATTAGCTAACAGTTCACATCGTTCTATTTATTTTATATATATTTTTTTTCCCATTGAGTTCCACCATATACTTGTATTTTATGCAAAGATTAAGGGTAAAATGTTTGTTGTACATCACTAAAAAAATGCTCTTTTGCTACTCCAAACTGGAGTAGCAAAAGAGTAGCAAAAGAGTTTTTGTTGCTAAAAATAACTTCATCGTGCTTTTACTTTCAAAGGAAAGCATGGGATTAAAAAAAACATATATGTCTTCACAGCTTTTCAGCACTCATCAAAGTACAAAACTAGAACATTTTTCAAAGAAAACTCATAGTGGCTGCATTTGTTTTCCTCACATCACATCACATTTTAGTAAATATGATGCTTTATATTAAGAAAATAAAGATATTAATACACTGTCACTTCATCCCAGAGAAAAATGTGTTCAGTGTAACATCATGCTTTGATGTTAAATGCAAAATTAAAAGCAAAACCAAACAAACAAGCTATTCAAACTAAATTGTCTAATAATGTTGTTAAAATGGACAAAAAGCAGAGGCTGTTCAATATGAGAATAGCTACACATAGTGGTCAGTTGTGTGGATCCAGTTTCCGCCCTCTGTTGCCTCAGGTCTGGGCAGAATTTCTGCAAGAGTGTTGACTAGGGGGCCGGCTGGTGGCCCTCTTCAACGCTTTGCAATCAGTCACTGCCCTCAAAACTGCTGTCTGGAGTGCAGAAAGAAATATTTCAAATGCAGCCTGCAGGAGCGTGTCCGTCACTTAGATGGTTAGTCCATCAATAGTTCTACTATTTTTGGAAGTGTTGGCTGTTTCTAGCTCAATCCAAATATCTAACAACAATTTTACTTTAGATTTAAGCTGCAGTCATGGTATTTTGCATGAGGAAGTAGTTGCTCTATAGTGTTTATATTTATGTGTGGCACACACTCAGTGCTTGCATAAATAGGGTAAAGTTAAAATTTCAATTACTGTAAATTACTCAAATTGTTTGGAAAAAAATGCAATTGATTGGAGAGAAAAAGAAGCGTTTCACTAACCCTAAGGTGGGAGAATCTGTTGACAGAGCAGCTTTTAGTTTTGGACGCCACAAACCAGAGAGTTAAAGTTGTGATTTTGCAAGAGGTAGATGTGCAAAGTATTGACTCAGAGGGTTAACTATACCACACAACATTTTACAGTTTTTTTCCCTTCCTTTTTTCTGGAAATAATCGAGCATTATTTAGTGTTTATCAAATGAAATCCCAAGAAAATGTATTAAGCTGTTATTTAAGAAGTTCAAGAGATATGGATATGTCTGCAACAGTACAGTTCTTTACTTTCAGCAGTAATCATCTAATACCAATTTTGAATAAGCAGAAAGTCAATACTTGATTGTTTTTGATTATAAATACTGAACAATACAATTGGAATCATGAGGGAAACAACATGCAAATCCATAAATGCTTTTCTTGCTCATTTCTCATAACCCATTTTGTTCCTGTAGATAATCAAAAGCCTGTTTTGATGCATAAACTAAGAGTGTAGCTGAAGTAAAGCAGTAAAGGAAAGAAAATGATTATGTCAACAGCATTTGCATGTAAAGCTCAAGGTCACACAGTTAAAGGTTTTGTGCAAAAATAATTTAATTTACCCTTAGCTGTGGATGTTGCAGGATTATGACCTGAATAAGCCTGATATTTTGTTCCTTTATGATATTTCAGTCCAAGTCTGATCAGTCTATATTGGGCATATTTGTGATTCTTTCAGGGTGGTCCTAATGCTAAAACAACTTTGGCATTGCTTGCTTTGTTGTTTTCATGAGTAAATCATTTTTCCCCCTTTTTTTTATTTATCTTCGGTCAGCGCAAAACATCTTGCACAGATATTTATTTATTTTTCTCAGATATTTATTTGTTATTTGTACAAAAACTCTTCAGATTTTTAAATACAGGCAACCTTTAAGCAAAATGGAAAAAGAAAAAAAAAAATTACAAACAAGTCACAAGCTGGGAATCAAATAGCTTCTTCAGCATCGTTACCCAGTCAAGGTGCAAGGTGATAGCTTACACTGTGAGCAACACAGCGGGTACTAACTTCCTACTGCCTGGACATGTAACCAACAAAAGACAAACAGTCTGAGCTGCGACTGACAAGTACGTAGCCATCAGCAGAGCTCCTGTGCCTCCAGCAGCCCTCGTCCTCATTAAAAATGAACTCCCTTTGCCTTTCCCATTTTCCCTAATAAAAAGGTATTTTATTGAGCTGAGCCATCTTTTAAATAAATGCTCAAAATCGTCAAAGATTTATATGACCTCTTGAATGCATGAGCATTGAAAGAGGCCTGATTTGGGGAAGTTATGACCATGGAGGAATTTAGGGCTTGAGGTCATTGGTTCATGAACAATTCAAGTCTTGAACTGAAGCAGGATTTCTGAATGCGAGGTCTCCATTATTAACCAGGGTTGCATGGGTCATAATGCTAAGACGGGGAATCAGCACATCCACTGATAGACGGTAGACCCACTGGAAACACTGCAGGTTCAGCTGATCTGCTTGATTTGGTTCATTTACTCCACTCACTAGAAAAACAAAGCAGTCTTGCCAGAAATACTGCTGACAGAGATGATTCTGTTGAACTGGTTCTCTTACTTGAGGTAGGGACTCACTGCAAAAACCGACTAATGAAAACATGGCTGACTCAAATGATTTGGTCACATTAGCTTGCTGCCAGAGTCAGTGCACACTGTGGAAAGACGGCAGACTCAGTTTACGTAGGCTCACCGACTGCACTCACACTGACTATCTGCATACATGATGACAACAGAACTCTCAGCTTAAGGATGAGAATTCAACACACAACAGATAAAAATCAGGAACAAAAAAAAAGAAAAATAGCAGAATGTTTTTATATATATATATATATATATATATATATATATATATATATATATATATATATATATATATATATATAGAGAGTGTGCATATATATCTTTCTTTTTCC
>NW_015113698.1:151575-152611 GCF_001443285.1 Poecilia latipinna | reverse complement strand
AAAAAAAAAAAAAAAAAAAAACAAAAGAATGTATATATATATATATATATATATATATATATATATATATATATATATATATATATATATATATATATAGTTAGTGTGGGAAGATATGTTTTTCTTCCATCTGAGAAAATTATCAGAATAATAAAACGACTTTGATTTGCTGGTAGGAAATCAGTTCATTCCTTCTTTTCAGTCTGTACTTTGTTCTTCTCTCATTTCATTAAGCCATGGCTCCAGAGGAGCTTAGTATGGGGGGCATTGGTTTATTTTGGGGGCGCAGGGGGATCAGAGTAAACAAGCTTTAACTTTAACATAAATACATAGACAAGCCTTTATGCAATCTTTCAAATAAAATAACCATGTCTGTTAATACAAAAATAAACAATAAGCATGTAAAAAATGTTGAGTAATTAAGCTCAAATTTGCATAAACATTAATTCATAGATTCCGGAAATCTAAGAATCTAATGTTTCCAATCTCTGAAGTCCATTTCTTTAAATACAAAATCAATCTGCTTAAGTATGAATAGAAATAATAATATTACTCAAGTAAAAGAAAAAAGTACAGTGCAGTAAAACTACTCTTATAAGTACCATTTTTTCCCAAAAAGTTACTCAAGTAAAAGTAACTACTACGACCCACTCTTGAACATAGATAACAACAATACTAGTAACTTAATAAGCCTGGCATGATATATCGGCATTAGGTAGTAATAATTAATTTAATATTACCTGGATCAAACAGCATCACTCAGTTAGTTTTGGGGGGGAAAAAACTGTGCAAGTTCTTTGCCTTTTGCTGGTTTGCTCTGTTGCACTTCTTAGGGCATAAGTTGCATTAAAAGGCAGCTCCAAAAAACATGACTCGACATCTTACCAATGAATTAAACGGTTGTAGCGACTGAAAAACGTGTAGGTTACAGTGGGCACGAATCGAGATGTGGCTGACTCTTTAGGTGAGAAATGCCCCCCCCCCCCCAATTTCCCCCCCCCCCTCCCCCGCCTTATTTCTTCTTTCTCCTCACGCG
>NW_015113698.1:123543-148044 GCF_001443285.1 Poecilia latipinna | reverse complement strand
GAGAAAAATCCCCCCCCCCCCCCGATGCCCGCCCATCCTGCCAGGCCTGATTTCATTGTTGACACCAGCAGAGGGTGCTTAAAAACAATGACTCAAGCTACTTAATTTAACTGGATCAATTTAGCGAACGACTCAAATTAAACCAAATACATAAAATGAACAAAGTTTACCACCCGTAGGACTCCATCTTTATAGAGCAGTGAAAGTGTTTGCAACATCTTAAAGAATCTGATTTTGTTTTGCTTCTGAGTGCTCTGACAGTGTACAGATTCTGAATTTCCTCTGAGTGTAAACGTAACCTGGAATGATCCCTGCCACTTCCAAGTCAGCTTAGACAGACTCCCAGCCAGCGCTGGCATCCTTAACAAGATAATTATGCAATGCCAACGGATGGATGTTTTATTCAGCATCAAAAAATATGTTAACAATTTGTGACACGCTAAGTATGTGTCGGTATCTGCCCATTAATTCAGAAACAACTGTGAAATTTCTACAGTCTGAGACAGATTTGAGTGGTTTAGCTAAAAATAATATCCTCTTGAGTCTCAGATAGAATTATGTAAGAAATACATCTTTTTCTTTTTTTTTTTTCTTTTTCCACAGGGCCTTGCAGTCGGTATTGTTATAGCTCAAAGGCAATTTAAGGAGAATTACTTCTTGCTTAAATGGACTGAAAAGATCAACGAATTTCCAGAAACACACAATCTGAGCAAGAGTTCTAATGTTTACCAGGGCTGAAACTAATTTAATACCGATTCCCCTCAAAGCCTTTGCTTTAGATTAGGAAACAAGCAAGCGGCATGAAGATGGTGTGTGAACTGGATATATGTTTACGTGCGGATAATCCAGTGACACCAGCTGACGCTCATTCTTGGTTAGCTGTGTAACAACATCCAAGAGGAGAAGCTTTTGGCTAAGAAGGGAGTTTCCTGCCGTTTGCTGATGTCGTAGAAATGGCGATTAAGATGCACAATTTATTCAGGCTGGCCAGGGGTATGTCCGTATCTTCCACTAACAGCCCCTTAGGGAGGCTGCTCAACACCAAACACAAATCATGGGCTGCTGTCAATTAACCAGAGTGCCTTTCTGTAACGAGAGAGCGCACATGGCACAAGGCTGTGTATGCATGGCAGTTTAGTAGATTCTCATTTAGTAGATGCATCTTGATCCAAATAAATGCAGAAATCAGGGAAAGGCTCATTTTAGAGTGAAAATTGATAAAACAAGATAGAAAATAATACATATAAAAAGAATATCCTTAGTGGATCTGAATGTAAAGAAATGAAGGTTACAAATGACCTTCATTCATAAGGCCATTTATAAATGAATGATGTAGTTATAAAGGTAACTACATTAAAAGGTGATGTAGTTACCTTTTGATGCAACTACATTTTCTGTGTTGTGTTTGTATTGAGATGAATGTGTGGTCCTGCTTTTGAGGTATATTTGCCATGGCCCAATTGTCCCATTTGTCCAGTTTTATTATTCTCCACATTTAATAATTGTCTTAATATCTTAAATATACAAGTGTAATGCTTTAAGAAGTAATCAAAACATTGTCTTAGTTACTAAAAAAGTTTTAAATTGATAGATTGCATGGCGTTTCATTCGATGACATATTATCATCTGGTCATTGCTGCAAAATCCAGATACCACAGAAGAAAACTGCATGTAGGTGGCACCTGATTGTTGGATATAGATATGGTGTTTTACTGTTGTGACAGACAAATTGTTTATGCAACATCAGATACATGGAAAGCCAATGCAACATTATTCAACCAAAGCAAAAGTATCCCTGTGTGCAGCTGTCAGGCGAGGTAAATACGCAAAAGCTTTAAACTCACTAGAGGAGAATGGATGTAGGCCTGTGATCAGAGGCCATGATTTTGGAGCAGATCTACACCAATCAGCAGTAGCTGTGGTCAGACGACAACATGAGTTGGCTCAAAAAATCTTGTTAGTGGTGAAGACTGGAGTCTGCCAGTTTGATTGGGAAACTGACCTGACAACTTCAGTTGCATTTAAACAAATATTTGCTTTTTTATGTTTTTTTTTTTTTTGCATCTAATAAATTGAATGAATACATAGCAGTATTTGATATAATACAAACTGCTTTGTGATTTCAGTTCAAAGTGAACTACTTTCTTCAAATACGTCATGCATACCCGTAAATAATCTAACCTTCCTAATCAAAGAAATTATGATTCTAACAATGGGTTGTGAATATAAAACAACATGAACCAATTAGGCAGTATGTAATTACTGATTATACTACTTCTGTGGAAAGCCACTTATAGCATTACTCAACAGTAAGAGCTTAATATGAATAATGTGAAATATACTGTTAAAATAACAATAGCGTATGAAACAATCATCACCTAAAAGAACATGTTATCCATAATAGAAAGAACTGTGGATGTTCAGAAATTGCACAATATTTTTAGTTGTCTGTGCATGATTGGCATTGATTTTCTTTCACTTTTAGATAAAGTCCACTTCCACCCGTGGAAATATTACTGTTGGGCAAAACCTTGTCCATGATCAATCACCAAAAGCCTTTCCAGTCTTTTCCTTTCTTCTTTCCAGCTAATTCAGTCTGGATCTGAAGAAAGTTCCGAGACGGTAAGAGGAGAAAGCACCAACTCACCACATCTATTATTCACAAAAGTATGAGTGAGCAGCTGTTTCCAGTCTCATTAGTGAGAAATCAGGGTGAGATTTATGATAGCATGACTGATTTGACTGAACCCTTAAACACATTATATGATGATCAAGGTAGTTTCAAATAGCTTGGCAGGCAGCAAAACAACAAATGTCTGAAAGTGATTGAACTGTAGTGTGTTCTCTGTTTGGCCCTGGTTTTTCTTTCATACATACATATATATATATATATATATATATATATATATATATATATATATATATATATATATATATATATATATATATATATATATATATATATATGTATGTGTGTGTGTGAAATACAAATACATGCAATATTTTTGTGGACAGGACATGCAAGAGGTAAACACAAGGGGAAATATTTTGGAAGAAAAATTTGTGAATTCATGAGACGTGATCTTTGCTGCTCAGTTCTCCTTTGCATCTCTCCTCTCCCATGAATAGAAGAGGAAACATGATTCTTCCACACCATCCCGGTTTTCCACATCTTTCCACCCAAACAATGTTGCTAATTAAGAAAATTTCTTTCACCGTGAATCTTAAGTGACTTTATTTATCTGCTTCCGGGGGAAGAAGTAAGTTTTTTTTTTTTTTTTTTGTTCTGTTTTTTCATTATTACAATTCCTCTAAGTGCCTTGTTCCTGTTCATGTTCTCTTGCATCCATAGAGTATAGCATGTCATGGTGCCCTACTTGGAACTAAATTTAATCATTTGTAGGAATTGGATGAAGATGTGACAGGCAATGGTGGACAGAGTAATACAAAGGAGAGGAAGGGCAAGCTAAACAAAGAAAGGTGAAGAATGAAAATTGGCCCTCAGCAATTTTTCTCAAAAATTGATTTCCATGAACCTTTTGCTTAACTTGGTCATTTATCTGTAGGGTTTAAACCCACTTTACTGATGTCAGGACATTTCTGGACATTTCTGAAGATGAAACTAAGTGGCATTTAAAGGTATCTAATATCAGAATTATTGAACCTTTTACCTCACAGAATTGTAGAATTGTTTTGATCCATTATGTTTGAAGCTGCTCGTTTAATTATGGTAAGACATTTTGAATATAACTGTAACAAATCTGTTTATAATCAGATAAGCCTTAGTAAACCCACACTTGAGCTCTACGTGATACCATCCACAGCTGTGGAGACACTTCTACAGTTTGTTATTACATTTGATGTGACTTTGTGATTAATTTGATCTAATCTAATTTTGGATAGCTGTGGATGTGTGTCTGTCTGATTGTTTCTCATTTTGTTCTGTTTTTTGGTTTTGTTTGGACCTTGAATCTGAAATAAATGTTCCTATGCAAGTTACAGCTTAAGGCAAAATATGCTGTACATAATTATATTACAAATCATATATGTTTATTTCTTGATTAATATGTTTCTATTTGACGAAAATGTGATGAATGACAATATTAGTGTGTGTTTTAAATTGGTTGAATGAACTCTACATGTGAATAAATCGACATATATTGCTGCTGCACTTGTGTTGAATGAGGAAAAAAGAACTGAATATCGCAGGCAGAGGAGAGACAATAACACCAGGTTATAAAATAGTGTTTGTGTTTGTTGCGCGTGAACATCCTGCACATCAAAATTGGTATTTGATTTAACATTTGCATAACATTGCTATAATTCACTGCCTGACGCCGTAACACATCCAGAGAGAAGAACTGCAAATCCTTTTTTTTTTTTTTAATTAATAAATTTAGTATAGGGTTAAAAGAAGCTGATATGTTTTATTGCACTAAAGGTATAAATCTGTACCAAGCTGTTATGTTGCGGCGTCAGCAGTGGTTGGTTTATTTGTTTGAAATCCTAGCATGGGGATGATTGTGCACATGGTTGTCTAATAATTCATTTTGCTTGAAAGGTTTTTTTTTTTTTTCACAGCTTTGTCATAAAAAAAAAATCATCATTTAAGAAGACTGTCTAAAGTATAAAGACATGTTTATGTCTGTCGCTATGAGCAGGCAAAGATAGATTTGCTGGAACCTCCTCCACTGCAAATCAAGAAGCACCAGAGCACCAATACTAATGAATATTGAACTCTGTGAGTGATTTACAATGATGCAAAGTGTTTGCCAAGACATTTTAAATATATTTCACACATTTTCTGCAGGTTTTCAAATACCACAGAACAAACTGAACTTATGATTATGCACAAGTAAATCTCAGTCTGTCATAATTAGCTAAATGAATGAGAGAACCTATGGAACGGTGTCTTGTTTTGCAATCGGTGTGTCACCGACACATCACACACTGCTGCTTAGTCTTGTGTGTTCTAAACATGGTGTGTAATGCAATTATATAAAAAAAATCTTACCTGCATAATAATACAGATAAGCTTATAGTTAAATTATTTGAATACTGAAATCGTCATAAACTATAGACAGCATTACAAAAAAGGAACCATATGCTGGTTTTGAAGCATGAAGATGAAAGTGTCATAATTAGAGGTCATGCTGCAGCAGGATCTGGGTAGCTCTTCATCGTAGAATGTAAAATGAATTACACTGTATCAGAGAGAGCTAAAGGAAGATATGTGAAAAATCCAAAGCAGAAACCTGCAACATGGCAGTGACCCAAAGCATACCATTAAGTCTACAAAGGACTGATTCTAACGTTGTTGAGATTCTATGGAGTGACTACAAATGGGCTGTATACTTAAGGAGAAACTCAAACATCTCACAGCTGAAGGGTGGGAGGGAGGCACATCTCCCTCATACTGATGTCAGAGACTGATACAGAGCTAACAGATGCAGGTCAATTACGGTATTTGAGGCAAATGGATAAAAAAAAAACCTGCTATCAGTTGGTGTCCTAATGTTTTCCTCAGCTAGAAAATGTATTTTACTGATATCTTTGTTTACAAATGAAAAAAAGTTTGCTTCTGCTTTGTAAGTGGTATAATATTCCCTACTTTTCTGGGGATAAACAAGATTGAGCATCACTCTGTGAATATTTCTAACTAAAGAACACTTAATGAGATGTGTGGGCCACACACTTCACCTTGACCCGTTTAATGTGTGTTAATTGTAAGAAACGATGTGCCTAACACACCACACCTCAGTGGCCCTGGTGTCACTTTGTCTAAAAAGTCACACAGCCCAGACATTTATCACCACATCACACAGTGAAGCTGCAAAAAAGAAGTTCACTCCTACAGAGATGACAGATTGCTTGGCGGCTCAGAGGTAAAACAGAGATGGGTTTGCTTTACCACTCCTCGCTACCTTAGTCTTGCCAGTAAACCCACAGAGAGGGCAAGAAAGCATATAAGTCTCAGCTTCAAGTGTTTTGAGAAAGGGACTTTAGAGACACAAGGTGAAAAAAGGAATTCATTCGGAGCGAATCAACGCCGAGAGCTTGATTACTGCAACCACGTTGGGCAAAAAAAGTCCTGCTGGTCCTTTTAAGCTGAGGCTCGATGGGGTGAGTCTGAAGCACAGCACGGTTAACAAGGGTGTTACAGATCTGAGACAGTACTGCACAACGATGTTACAAAAAAAGCACCCAAGAGCTTAACAGAACTCACACACTTTCTGTAAGCGGGGAAATGCACCACTCCTGCTTTCCCCTGCAAGCACAGAGGGGTCATAGTCGTGGTTTGGTTACTTCCTCTGCCACTCTCAATTGGGGTAAGCATTTTTATTGCTAGTTCTGCTTCATCAAACTCAAAAATAATTGCAATCACCGTCTGGTAGCCCAGCATATCTGCAGTGAGGGTGAAGCTTCCATGAGTTGTAACCTCACTTTTCCTCATTTGTGAGGAGGATGGTGGGCCACTCAACAGCTAGCAAAAGATACAGCTGGCTGATGTATCTGTCAAAGAAAAAAAGAGAGAATAGATAAAAAATTATGTATTTTTATAATAATAATAATAATAATTTAATAAATGTATGGCATTATTAGTATCATTTGGTTTTATTAACTATATTTGTAAAATGCTAATACACATGGAATAAAAAAAAAGTCAAAATGAAGTAAAATTGCTTGCATTTACAACTGCATATATATTTCTCACCTCATTCTAGTGCAACACAAGCTTAACCCTTTAGTGACTCATGGTCTGGCTGCAGCTACACTTATTAGAGATCTTTCCAGTCACGGAGGAGCTGCGTTTTTTTTAAAGCCACATTCTTTCAGAGGCCATTGTGCTGCGAGCTCCAGAGGTTGGACAAAAATTCATTGGAGGGAGTTTATGTTTTAAGGGAACAATGGCCGATTTTGTTTCCATGGGTTCTCACAAATTTCTGTCACAGTCCAGTTGGTCAGTTGGCACTCTTGCAAGCACCGTGAACCATCCAGCTGGGACGCTGAGGGGAGCTTGCTCTTCTGTACAGAAACTGCAGCCATGTAGAAACTGCAGCCCTCATACTACAATGTTCATTTGAACTGAACAATTTGCTTTTATTGTTTTTCCTCTGCCTTTGCCCAAGTCACAATGTGCAATCTTCTTGTTTCCCTATCTAGTTGATTTCACAGTCAGGCCTATCTACTGTTTCTCTTCCTTTTGAGGGAAACAATTACACCAACACACAACAAAAATATGAAAAAAACAAAAACAAAAAAACAAGGGAAAGTGGAGCAATCTGGCAGAGAAACAGATTGGAAGACAAAGAGAGATAAAGCATGAGAGCCTCAAACGACTATGATCACAACAAATGCTTTTATGCGAGAGCTGCGGAAACATCACATGAACACGAAAAATGAAATTAATGGCTCTGTAATACATTGTACATTGTGCTTACAGAGTGCACAAGCTGCTAAGTGGTTTGAAAAGCGCCAGAGACGGCGTGCTCCCACAGTGTAGCTCTGCTAGCAAGAATGAAGCAGCTGAAGCGTGAACTGAAAGCACTTATTTAACTGCAAGACGCACAAGGCAGCAACTCGAGACACAAAATAGAAATATTACCGTAGAATCTGGATGTTATTGTGAAAATTACAAAATATGACAGGATCAGTTTACTCTTGATTTTCAAAAGATTGAAATCTGAAAAAAAAAACACTAAAATAAAAACACTAAAAGTTATAAATAAGTCACTCAAACAGTTTTGGTGACCTTCACAACAGGAGCTGAATCAAAAGACTGAGGGCTCATGGCTTAAATCCAACACTTCATGGTTTAACACTTTCCATTTATTACTCTTTAAATCGTAATTAATTTGCGATTTAGTCCCCAAAGTAAAATATGATTTCAGTAGTGTGAATAGTAATCAAAGATATTTCTTTGAGATGAGACTTTTCACATCTACAGTTTGCTCTGGCTGACATCAGGGGCTTAGTAAACTTGGGGTATTTTGGTCATGTTTCCTTTTTTGTTCACTCAGAAAACCATCCAAGCTGGCAAGCACCCACTGTTAGAAACCATGTGAGGACATTTGTTGCACTTCTTGGTCAGAAGCTGCTTGGACTCATGCTACAATCCTCAAATTGGCTTCAAAATAATAATAAATGAACTCTTTTCATAAGAATGGAAAATCAATTACCGTAGTGTTTACAATCAAGATGAGCTTCAAGTCATGAATAAATTATGTATAACAGCTGGAAAATGAATTAATGTCTGAGTAATTTATTTATTCTCCATCCAACTAATTTGACCGATTTGACGTTTTCTCTTGTTAGGGGGAAATAGTGTAAGCAATGAACAAGGTGCAATTACCTGGGATGTATGTAGTGTTTATCCTAAAATCATAAAGATCTATTTAATTCACTTGCATCCTTCAGTCTCCTTTATCTGTCAGCAAGTCAAATATATTTTTTGAAATATTTACAAACCAAACCTTACAAAAATTCCTGAAAGCTGTCAGATTGATCTTGCATTTCTATGTCCACATGCTTTGTTCTGTGACCTCACAAATTCTCTGTCGTGTTTTCTTCTTTGCTAGGCCACATAAAATGTTTAGTTTCATTTAGTGAGGGCATTTTTATATATTAATTTGTTTAGAACATAATGTATAATGGCATTCTGGCACCTTGGCCAGAAAGTGCCCTTTCAGAAATGATCAACCATGGAAAAAACTTCATTAAAATCTGAAAGTCACTCCGCAGCACATGAATTCAATTTTTTTGACAATTTGCACCAGCAAAGTTTTACATTTTTTATTTTAGAAAGTTATTAAACATGCATAATGGTCAGAATTACACCATGGTTATTGCAGGTCTTCTTCTGGATTGGTTAAAAGGGGCATTGCAGCAGTTTGGGGTAGCCACACCCCCTTTTAATTTTAGTATAATTAAAGTAAGATGTTTACCCAAGAAGACTAACTGATTGACCAAAATGTGCTTTAAGAAAGAGTTAAGCAAATGATTTGCATTCATATGCAAACAGGCAATTTTTCTAATTTTTGGATACCTGAAATAAATAAAAAAAATTAAAAAATTGAGTTGAATCATTTTGAGGGTATATGAGACACTGGAAAAAGTTTGGGAATGTGTTATTGTGGCTTCATTTGTTCAATCAGAAAAAATATATATATTTTGACAGTAGTGTGTACGCTCACAAAATAAGAGGTGAGAACAGAAACTTCCAAATCCAGGGTCACTCATATATGAAATGACTCTACAAATGCAGACATTTATAGAGCTAGCAAGCTGATGATAATGCAAATACAAAGTTAAGAAAAATTACTCAAATGAACACAAATTGGTTATTTCACACATGAATGGATTCTGAGAAATACATTAGTTCAAAGATCAACAAACCGCTCAAACAAAACAAATCCATCACATTAGCTGTAAAGACTTTAAATACTCAGTGTAACCTTGATGACTGTCCAATACCCAGTTACATGCTCTCCTACAATCACTTTCCCTTTCTTACAAAGTGTAAACATGTCTGATGTAATTTAAATACACCCAAA
Source organism: Poecilia latipinna (assembly GCF_001443285.1). Taxonomy (NCBI): domain Eukaryota; kingdom Metazoa; phylum Chordata; class Actinopteri; order Cyprinodontiformes; family Poeciliidae; genus Poecilia; species Poecilia latipinna. Next base: position 138,490 of record NW_015113698.1, on the reverse strand, counting down.
AAAGGTATATATATATATATATATATATATATAAAAAACAATTTAAAAATTAATTTTTCATCAAGCATCATTTTCTTTCATTTTCTTCGGCTGCATGAGCTTGCAAAGTTAACTTTGTTATCAGATCTTATTAAAACCACATGAAAACCTGGCAAGGAAGTTTATATCGGAAGGAAATTTGAAAGCACATAATATAAATAAATCTCGACTTTACAACCTCAGTCTAGGTTTTATTCCCTATAGCATTTAAGGGTTGCCACTTTGTGCAACTGAGAGTTTCCCTCCCTCTACTTTTGACATCTGGGATTGTGACTCAAAGAGTTGAACATTCCACAATCTTTCCATGTCCGAAGAGAAAATATATGAACGTCTGCTTTGGTAAGAAAAAAAAAAAAAAAAAAGATACCGGCTTATTGCAAGAAAGCCACTTCACTCAGCTCCATTCGACTCAAAGCTATCGTCTCCACAGAGGCGGTGGACAATTACACGTCGAAAAGCTTTGCGTCTTTGCTTTATCAAAGCTAGCACAGCTGTAAGAGCAGATAAAAACCAACAATAATCAAATAAAGCGCCTTTGACACACATACACTGATTCCGGCAGGAGACTGCCAGATTTCTTTGACCTATGTGTCGTACTGTATCAGTGCAATGCACTCACAGATGTACGCTGAAACAGCCAAAAAGAGAGGCCTGAAGGGCCTTTGAGATCTCATATACTTTGGAAGTTCTGGAGCGTTTGGCTGCTAAAATCTAGATGGAAATCATCTGTGAGGCAGGCTCTGACTGAAAGCATATTTCTGAGAAAATGTGCTTTCATAAATTCTTTCAAATTTTGAAATTCTTTTTTTTTTTTTCCTGTTGGAATAATGGTCGAGCAGGAGCTCTATGTAATGAGTTGAAATGCAGGTGAAACAAAGTTCTGAGAAGAGTCAGAACAGTCCAGAGCAAAACGGGCCAGGACAAATTGGACCTGCAGTTATTTACATCCTTTCACCTGCACATGTGTATTTTAGCCAATTTTAATTTTGATTCACGATAAGATTAAAAAAAAAAAAAGTCTTAAAACTCTTCAAATGTTTTTTTGTTGTTTGCCTTTCCTACTGTGAAGAGTCTATCTCTGCATATCAGGAGACGTCACCCTATTGTCTGCAAACTGCACAAACTGCACGGCTAACATTCCCGACTCTTTATTGCTGTAAGCTGCAAATGTTTACAGTAAGTTTGAGAGAGTGCCATCAGTTCCATGTCCAGCATGTTCCATTTGGAAGCTCATAAAGTTAAAACATAGAAACGTTGCTGTACTGGAATCATGTCATGTCTGTGTTAAGTTCTTCTCTCTCTCTCACACAGTTTCCTTTAGCGTCTGACATTCCTGTGCGCTGGTTTCATTTTAAACATCTTCCTGATTCTGCTAAATTTGACTATTCTCCACTCAGTAAAGACGTGTTATGGTGTGGGAAGATGCCAGAGTCATTTAATGTTTCTTTAACAGATGGATAGTGCTTGAATTTCACATTAGAGAGATATTTGTCTTCAATCTCCTTTTTTCTTTCCAGTCTGCTTAATGACATCATCACGGCATAATGACAAGTTTCAAGTTGTCTCAAAAATAATCAATTATAGGATCATTTGTAAAATTATAAACTTTACAGATGTCTGCAGCATGTAAGTTGTGCCACATTCTTCTTTCTTTCTTTTTAATCTCAAACATAAATGATTAAAATTGAAGAAACAATTATCCAAGGTCAATCAGAGAGCAGGCGACTCAGTAGTTTGCTAATTGCAGTAACTTACAATTTTTTTAAATTCCACTTGAACATTGTCACAAAACTTCAATGCATATTTTGGGAGGGGATTTAATCCTATAGCCCAAAGATTTATCAGTTGGCTTCAGGTCTAAACCATGATCCATCAGCTCTGACCAGATTCCCTGTACAGAAAAAATTTTCCCAGCAACATGGTGCTGTTTTCAGGTGAATGTGCAGTGTTGTGTTTTTCTCAATAATAAAGTATATCTTGGTCTTAATTTTGCAGTTGATTGTTCAATCAATTCTGTGGAAATCTTGAGCAGCCAAGTAACTGAAATGATACATCAAACAAAAACGAAGACACCAACCATTGATGGCTTACAACTATTATTACTGTAATAAACTATAGAAAACAATGAAACAAAGCTAGAGAGAAATGGCTATTATACAGCAAGACAAAAAAAAAAATATGTGGCTGCTTTAAGCAATCTTGGAAAATACTGTCATTATTTTCTGAAAGAAAGCCAGACATATTTTTTAAGCAGGATCCAAGGCTCTGCGGTGTATAAATTATTTACCCTACTTAAAATTCTCTGCACCCAAACACATGTCAGACACTCAGCAGATGAAGGATTTTACCACTAAGGTATAGGAAGAAAATTGTTGTGCTTGAAGATGATCTTCATTAGTTTCCCCAAAAAGTGTTTCCCCAAGCATAATATACCCACGATCAAACTTCCTAGGCTACAGATGAATCCGATTTATTATAACAAGTAAAGGAAACGTCCGAGAAAAAAATTGAATTTGAGAATTTGAGCCTTGCAGCAAGAAGGTTTGGAGTCCAAATTATGAGACTTAGTGTTTTGTTCCCATCACTTTTTTTAAGAGTCTGATTCAATAAACACATGTGGGGAATGATACTATTTTATTTTTCATTAGAACAGAAATGCAGTAAAAAGAAGCTGAGAAGAAGTATATAGCAAAGTGGAAAATTGCTTTGTTGATGGTGGAACATGCAGATGCATCACTTCCAATCTCTTTTTATCTTTTTGTGCAAATTATAATTTCTTTAGTCCAGATAAAAAATAAAAATCTTTTCATTCCCAGCAGAACAAATATAATATGTCCTTATATTTTTTTTCTTAAGGGTTTAGTCATGACTAACTATGCATGCAGTAGCTACAAAAAAACCTTTCATTTCATCTATTTTAAGAGTGATCGCCGACGTCAAAAGCAAATAAAAACATTAAGATGAAGGAAAAACAAGAAAATTGGAGAAATATAAATAGACTTAAAATAATTGGTAACATTGAAGTATTTATCCTCCAAGAGGTATTTGGCAGTTTCTTCCTCCTCTCAATCCATTTTGCTTCCACGTTTATCAAGATGTTGATTAAGCCAAATAAGAAAATGTTCTGAAAAATCACGTGAACCAACAAGAGGAAAACGGAGCAGAGTTTTCACTTCAGTGAAAGGTTTTATTTTTTTTCATCTGAATCTCATGTATGAAATCAAGGACAAAGAGGACAGACTGATTAAGACGGTGCCACAGAGCAAAGAAAATAATTAATTTAACTTGATGAGAACAAGCCATTTTTGAAGCATGTAGAAACTCCTGCTGACATACCGTCATCTGTTCATCAGCTGCAAAGGACAAATCACATGAGGAAATCAGATTGCATGAGGCAAATTACACATAAATAAAAGGAATAGTTGTAATACATGCAAGCAATGCAAGTAAAAGGGGTAAAGTACGACACAAATCTTTAAAGAGAAGTGTCTGAAAGTCAGCTTATGAAACAAAATGGCCCACATGTAAAGTGACGTCCTCTGAATGAAGGGAGGTCTGGTCGCCTGTCAGCTACAGGAAACATAAAACTGGCATTCATGTGAAAACAGACGATTTAACCAAAGCTAAGCGGAAGGTGACAGAGCAGCTGGAAGTTAAACAAGTGGAAAGGTCCATTCGCAAATAGGGAAGTGTGGGTACAATCCCGACACACAAACACAGAAACACACACACAATGCAACACATGCTGTGGCCCATTGCCAAAGGAGAATATCCTCAGAATTCCATCTGGTTCACAGAAAGCTGATCCTGTGTTTACAGAGGGGCTGCTGCTAAGAGCCTGCTGGGGCCCAAAGCAGACTCTGCATTCACACTCTGCTGACCTCCATCAGCTGGAGCACAAAATCCTTTTGGAGTCTCACCTAACGCCGCAAGGTCTCTGCATTCGGAGCTGCAGTGGCTTCTTAGACCTTGTGCACTTTTAACTGTGTTGAAAGCGCTTCAAAATTGTAAAGGGGGTGGGGGGATTTGTTTGAGTTGATGTCTGATTAATGAATGTAAAATAACGAAAGTATTCAGACCCCTTGAACACTTCGATTTTTCACCATGTTACAAACTCAGATTTTGATGCATTTTCTTGAGAGTTTGTGTCGTAGACCAATGCAAAGTACTGCATAATGTTGATGGCGACGTAAAATTACATATTTTCTTCAAATTAAAACTTTGTAAGATTTTTCATGGAACTATAATCAACCCCCATTAGCTAGTCTATTATTCAACCATCTTCCAGTGTACATGCTGTCACTTGTATTTCTCTATCATTTATGAATATTTAGGGACTAAAAGTTAAGACAGATTCTCAGTGGGGTTTATGTCTGGACTTTGACTGTTCCATCTGTCAGACTCTATTGCTCACTATGATCTCAACTACCTCAGCTTCAGTCAAGTTTTTTGTCGCTTTTGAAAGGTTTTCTTCCAGATTTGCTCTGTATTAAACAGTTTTCTTTTAATAAAGGAGTTTCCTTAATATCCCTTCACAGTTTTCTGGCTGTTCCTTATTTAATTTTTTTTTTACTAATTAGGAAACTTCTCAAAGGAGTCAGATAACACTAGATTTTATTATAGTAAAGTAAACAAATACACTCTTTCATTTATAGGTTTTCATTTGTAAAAATGTAAAAAAAATAATCACAGTTTTGGCTGTGCTTCACAAATATGCTCAACTTTTTGTTAGCAAATGACAGAAAGGTTAAATGCAATAAAACACATTTCACAAATTTTTGAGCTTGCAATGTAAGTATAGGAGGCATCAACCTTTCTTGGCTAAATGTCAGCAGAAATGTGATGCGCCAATCGTAACATGTATATTTCTAGTGGTGTAGAACGGCATGACAACCGAAATCCATTTGCTGAAACACGAAAATGTATGTTTAAGATTCCGTCTGCAGTTTTCTTCCCTCCTCCGCCATTTATAACAGCAACTCATGGGGGACATATGAAAAATTTGATTTGAAACAAGTCTGTCACTGTCTTCTTGAGCACTGCCTTTGGGGAACGAGTGGAGGAGTTCAGTCGGTTCCAAATTGCTGCCAGATGTCTCCACATCCTACAGCTTCTCCACTTAGCATATAGATGGTAATAGGAGTCGATGATCTGACCAATTTTGAAGAAAACGTAGCTGCTGACAAAACTTTCTATCCAGTAACATACAGCTACATATCTGACATTTCTTAAAATTTAGAATTCAACTGTCTAAAATTCATTGACTTGTCATCACTTTGGCCTTTGTCAAGACATAATCATGATAATGGTTTTGGGAGCAATTACTGCAGGACTGTGAGGAAACATCGACTGTAAAATACTGCTGATGTTTGGTATTTCTGTTTAGAAATAGTATAATGAACCTCATTAACTAAAACGTCTAAGAGGCATTTATTGAACGTGAGTATTAAACTTTATGACGTAGCAATAAAAAGGATATATATGAAGTATATGAGTTACAAACTTGGCAGGGCGACGCTGCGCAGGAAAAATGAATCAAGTATCTTGTTTTAATCCTATTTGTCATCACAAATTATAAACTATAGCAAAAATATAAGAAACCTTAAATAAGTCCTGAATAAAGTGTTCAAGCCGATGAAGGACTGTGCATTTACAAATTAAGAATGAATTGGTACTCTTCTGAATGCAAACATAAACCTTTAGGAAATTATATAAATACGCAATTACACCTAGACCATGGATTTATTTTTATTTATTTAGCAGAACTGAAGAGCAAACTTGATGTGTGACAATTTACTTGCATAATTTATTAAGATGGAATGACAAAAAAAAAAATCCCCAAGTAGACAGGTATAACTCTCACCGAACTGAGCGACTGTAGTTTTCAGACACACCAAAGAGGCTTTGGTTGTCACTCTGTTCCTTTTGAAAAATCAAGGAAAAACTCTGGAAATAATAGCATTTGAGGGTATATATTTTTTTAGCCTTCCTCTACTGAGCAGTCAATAATTTTCAAATTAAAAGTATATGAAGTACATTCTTTTGAGCCTGAGTGATGATGATAAATGTGTCTTGCATTAAAGCCATCACATATATTTTTGGGGGATTTTGTGTTATATAATCTGTACAATGGTCAACCCATATTTACATTCCATTCCCTTGCCAGATTGAATCAAAAACCGTCTAAGTCTTTGCCAGCTTGACGGCTCACAAATTAATTTTCAAACTTGACGTGGCGAACATGCTTGAAATGTGAGATTGAACTGATTTAAAATGCCTCATTGTGATTTAGATGGATTCAATCCAAGATTCAATTTGTTGGTGCAGAGGAATTTTCACAATTTATTCCAGACATGATGTCACAAGTCGACTTCGAGGCCATCAGTGTGTATGTGTGTGTGTGTGTGTGCGGGGGTGTGTGTGTGTGTGTGTGTGTAACAGCCAAAATAACAAAACCAAAGATATGTGGTGAGGATAAACATTTCAGTCAAATCATCTCAGAAAATAAAGCATATTGAAGCTCACGTTGAGACAGTAATTGTTACTTTGTCTCAACTTACTTTGTGTCATTTACAACTCAAAGACTAGAGCGATATAAGATATATTTTTCAAAACGTTATTACGAAGCTATTAATAATTTGAAAAGATAGATATGTAATTGTAATTAGACAAAAATAATTAATATGCAAAACATCTTCCCCAACAGAAGCTGAAAAGACTTAATGAAACTGTGGGTAGAAATCAATATAATGAGAATGAGTTCAAGAAGGTGAAAATGTGCTTAAGTATTTGTTTTAACTCAGCTGTTATTGTCTGCCAACAAAAAATAAAGTTGTCAATTTGACCAAAAAACAAGCAAATAAAAATAAAAAATTATATGTATAAATATTTACAGACACCCAGATCAATTTAAAAGTGTATTAATCAGGACCTGGATCAACTGTAAGGACATGACTGCATTTTTTCATGTAATGAATCCATATTTACATTTCACTAAATTGTATAAAACATCTGCCCAACTGGTAATGCTAATATTCTGTTACAGCCACGATTTACTAAAAAAAAAAAAAATAAATAAAAAATCCTCTGGTAGTAAATCAATTTGCAAAATAAACCAGGTTACAGAAAGAGCATTAAAGTGGGAGGAAGTTGGAATCCCATCTGAGTCCTTTAATAAATAAAACAAGAAGTTGAGATAATAACTCACAAATGAAGTTATGATCTTTCCATAACTCCATTTATGAATTAAATTAGAAATTAAATAAATCTTTTAGAAATGACATAAAATAAGTAACTGAATTTGTCCGTGGTATACCCTCTACAAAGAAACCTGGAATATGAACTACAAGACCGAAACAGCATATCAAAAACAACCAATGTAACAGTAAAAGTTAAAAAAAATAATAATAATAAAAGAAGCTGCATACCAACCATAAAAAATACAATATCATTTATTGATAATGCCTAACCTTTGCTCATGTGAAATAGACATCAGGAAAAGAACACACACACAAAAAAATCTGAGATCAATGATTGGAGAGGTCGAAAAATGGAAACTGCAAGAAGAGAAAGAGATAAAGAGAGATCCGTCTGTTTAAAACAGAAATGAAAGCAGACGGAGGATATCTGGAGCAGGAAACATATTAGCAGATAGAGGAAAAGAGTGACTCCATTTTCAATCTGCCTAATTTCTGGCAACTTCACACATTCATAAGTGTTATGAAATCCCGCACTTAAATGATTCCATTTGTAGAATTTACTCAAAGGATCTTCTGAATGCTACCATTAAATATGCATAATTACATCCAACTGATAATGACAAATTGGCTTGAATTTCAGAGAGGAAATGAGCATGGGGGAAGAATGGGAGGAGAGCGAGTGGAATCTAACTTGCAGATGGGAGAATTAAATGAAGAGTTTTGCATATTCATAATTCAAATGTGCAGTTTTTCACGTGAAAGACTCGAGACGCGCACAGATACAGTGCAGATTTGAAATTTCTCAAAACCATGAGACATATTAGGCTGACAAAGTTATTCAGACAGTGGAAAACCCAAGATATGGAGTTCCTGGAAAAACCTTATAAGTAACGGCAGCGATGTCTGAAATGGTTTCTGAACTTAAAGACTAAATTTATGACATGCTGCACTCTTATACGAAGAAGGAAGAAAAGTTAGCTTTTGATCATTTATTAATAGAGCTTCAACCTAAACCATTTTTGAAAGTGTTTTTTTTTTTTTGTTTGCAGCCATATAAAGAGATAAAAAAAAATAATAATAATCATCTTTTTGTCCTCGTGTTGAACCATTGAGATTTTAAAGAATTGACTCAGCATGTCATGCTGCATTATGCTTGGTAAAAACGCTGACTCTTTGACTTGATCACTTTAAACCAGAGGCAAAATGTGCTCATGTTGCCATGTATGGCTAAACCTTTGTTAGGTAATTTACCATAGTCAAAATGTTAATTCTTTGCCAGATGACAGAAGCATTATTATTTTTTTATTCTGCCTTTTATTGGTAATAATAACAATGTTTCACCATTAGTTACTGTATTATGTTTTTAAGGCACTTTGAACTGTCTTGTTGCTGAAATGTGCTACACAAATAAACTTGACTTGACTTTGCAACAGTTGTATATGTTTACCCTGGCTTATTTTTAGTTTGTACTTTTCACTTCATTTGTTTTCCTTTACTGCTTGACCAACTTGAAATAGTTTATCAAGACTCCCTGTAGGTTAAGTAGGAGATATATAACCAAAGGCCTCAAATGGATTTGGTTATCAATAGGTTTTTTCAATAATTGTTTATTATTATGTTTTTCAATAAACAACCAATACTGATTATAGGTAAGAAAGATTGCAACCTTAGATGGACTGACAAAGATAGTTTTACTATATCTGAGAACATCTCGACACCATAATCTGAAATATGCATACCAATAAACAGCAAATAGATTTAGAAATGATAGTTTCGTGGTTAAAATATTTATATTTTCTTCTATTCAAAATTATGCATCATTTTAGTCAGTGCCAGAAACCACAACACATACAAGGTCTGCTTTGTCCTTTTTTCTTCAATATTTCAGACAGATGCTTTTTAATAAACACCAGAAAACTCACACAGAGCAGCTTGTTTTCTTCTCCATATTACTATATAATTTCTGATATAGAGTTTACTGGTCTAATACTTCATGCCTATATATATATATATATATATATATATATATATATATATATATATATATATATAGATTTTTTTTTTCAACTGCATACTGAAATTGCTCACTAAGAAGCTCTTAAAGCAATTGATGTATGTGAAGTAATTTTGGTGAGACAGTCCTGCTGAACTGAAATGTGATTTTAATCGCGTCTGTCTCTTCGCTTGATATTACATCTCCCTGTAAACCTGAGACAATTAATCCTGACTAAAGACCCCTGAGGATGAATGATCAGTCTTATACGCTCTATTACATCTCCCTGGGCTTATACCTATAGAATCACAAACCATGACAGATTTTCGTCTTATAAACACTCCTCCTGCCAACTCATTCCTTGGCCTGCAAGAAACTCCTAAACTTCCAGCTGATTATTTCTGACAGATTTATGACTTCTAATTCAATGAAGAACTGGACTGTCTCTAATTTTAAGGTCTTACAGACATCACGTCAGACATTAAATCCCTCGTTGGTATGTTATTAGAGGACAGAAAAAAGGATTGGACTATTTAAAGACCATCAGTAGCTCAGACTCCTCTAATGAAAACGACAAGCTCTAATACATCACTCTTAAATATCTTTAAGCCTTTTGTTGAAATAGCTTTCTTTCGGCTGCTAGCTGAAAAAAAAAAATCCAAAAACTTAAATGATCTCTCCTCCTGATCTCTTAAATGGTACTTGCACATCATGATTTATTTGTGTAAGCCAGAGAGCAAACAGCTTCTGTGGTAGATTGCATTCCCAAGGACATAGAAAATACCCCCATCAGTGACTATTTTGCTGATGAAGTTAAGACTCTCCAAATGCTGATTTCTTTACAAACAAAAAGTGTTTTTAGGTGAACATTAAAAAGTCTTTACCACCTTAAAAGTAAAGAATTATTTCATGTCACTTCTTCTCACAATTTATACAGAATAATTGATAGAAATTTTGGCTTTCTTCAGGCCAAATCGACGGTGAAATATTAACAGAAACAACCTTTTTGCGACCACATTCATCATTTTCTTTCCCTTCAATCACATAAACACATTATGTAGGGAGGGAGTGTGAGATGTCAAGTTGAGGCTTCACAGTTAGTTTTAAATGTATAACCCCAAATGGTTTTAATTACATAGAATAATCGCTGCCAATCCATGCATGACTGAGGATAAAAGGATGCCTGATTGTGTTCTAATTACAAACAAGTAGAAAAAAATACAATGGATCAATTTAATTGCAGGACAGTAAAGCGATTTAATTTTCTGATTAAAACTTATATCTGTAGCACCAATTTGAGGCAGGTTTAAGGACGTGATGTTGGAAACGAATTTACTAATTTTAATCACAGTTTCTAATATATTTGTTTATAATTATGTTGGCTGACATTGAACCTTTTGGACCTGCTGTAGTCCAGAACAACATGTTTAAAATGTAGCCTAAACAAAAGGTAAGGCTTGGTGGAACTGCACATCCGCTGAGCTCATCATGGCAACTACGTCTCTTTGCAACACTGTAAATGGTAGAAACGCTGTTGTGATGAGGCACTGGAGGCAGCATGTCAGAAAGAGCAGAAACTCCTTAAAGAGACAGAGACTCATTTTTAACGTTTTAAATGGAAAAAATATATATTTTTTAAGTTATGTTAGACATATGCAGCCTTTTTTAATGACTGAAGATAAAGTTGATTGTGCTACAAAATGGCACAATGTACATACAATATATGTACAATATACATAATGTTGACACTTTAAAGTCAGTAGGACAATTGTTGTAAACCTTTTCTAGATTAAAGCAACAAATATGAATTTGACAACCAAACTTTAATGAACCGCACAGCACTACTAGTCTAGTGTCAGGATGAAAGTCACACTGATTCTGTCCTTTGTTTGGTTTGAAGTTTTCAACTGTGTTGAGTTATTCATAAACATCTTAATTTGACCAGATTTTTGCCTTTTACTCTTCAAATAGAGCCATTTTTCATGTCAAAATGTTAATCTGTTGAATTCATAACTTATTCATCATCTACTGGGACCATGTATTGCTGATTTGATCCCCGCAAACTATTGATTCAAACCAGTCAGATGCAAAACTGCTTACATGTCGATTTCATTTTAGTTTGCTTAATTTTAAGGATATATCTAATGAGACATTTAGGAAAACGAAGTAACGGTGCTTGGAAAACAGCACCACTGTGAGTCAGTAGAGGAGATCAGAGGATTATGTTACCTCTGTATTTGTGCAGTGTGGTTGTGTTTGGGCTGAAGGAGAGATAATGAAACAATAAGAAAGAAGAGTCATGGATAAACTAAGAGCTGGCATTTCGACAGCTTTTCTTAAAATCCCACTGAGATGCATCATTCCTTCAAAAACAACTTTGGAAGACAAAAGAATTTAGAAAGACAAGATCAGAGCAAGGAAAAATGATGGGGACAGAACAGACAGCCATCTGAAAAGTCTTAAAGAACACTCAACATTATTAAAGGGGAATCTAAGTTCAGTAAAAACAGAAACACACGATGTTGTGCATGAGCAAGACATAAAAAGGATTTATAATTGCATACCCAAAAGTAAAAGGAAAGAAAAAGGTAGCACAATAATAGAAAAGGAGAGTGGCTTTCAATTTAGTTTTTAAGAGGCATTTGTCATAGCTCATTAAAAGACAAAAATAAAACAACTAAAGAAGAAAACAAGCTCTAAACAGGGGAGGTTGAAGGATGTCTTTATTCTGCCCTAATTATGATAAAAAAAATTAAAAATCTGAAGCTATTGACTTACATATTAGACATATTGTGTTCCTCTATCTTCCACAGTGAAGGCCGTCCACCCCCATCGAAGGAACATTCAAATAAACAAAAACAAAAAATGTCATTTTGGGCACAAATGACCAAACTTTGATTTCAACAGCACCTGGCAATACTTCACATAAACTAAAAACCAGAAAAGTTAAACAAATATGTATACATAACATTAACATAATAATGTATTATTACATATATATATATACATACATACATACATGTATGTATATATATGTAATAATGTTACATATATTAAAAAATAATCTTGCAAATTACAAAAAAAAAAAATCCCCAAATACCAAAAAAATAAATGTTCTCTTTCAAGACAGGACTAACAACAGGCTTTCCTAACACAGCAGAATACAAATATGAAGGTCAAAGTTTATACTTGAGCCGGAAAACCTAAAACTCTGAAAAGCATAAATCATAAATAAATGATCAGTTCCAGGTAAGTTTAAAAAAAAAAAAAAAACATTTTCTGACATGAAGACAGTCTGTGGAGCCAAGCCTGCACAACAGAAACACTAATCCTGTTTATGAATGATGACATGCAGCTTCTGCAAGAGCAGAACATAACTAATAAAACAGAAAATGCGTTATTTTCTTCAATACTTTTGACTTGTGATATATGTGAAAATAAAATGGCACATATCTCTCTTCACACACCAAAAAACAGTCTCTCTGCTCTGTGGTGATTAAACAGCTGAAGTCTGGCTTTTACGGGAAGAAAACACAAGGCTGAGTGTTAAGGATATCACTCAGTGTACGACACTGTAAAGACATAAAGATTTAAACTTTCCTGTTTGTGTCAGTAGAAACTAAATGCTTCAATATATGAACTGCTTAGATCAAAACCAACTGTCCCAGATTATATATCAACATTTTGACTCCCGTTCCTTCCTTCAACTTGACATGACTTTCTTAGAGTGAACAGACATGTTGCAAAAAATGACATGCCAAGTTTATAAACTGTGACAACATTTCTTTGGACAAGTTGTGCAATTAAATATTCATAAAAGTTGAAGGATTATGTGTGGAAAGTGACACGTTCATCCACTTCCCGCTGCTGTGTTTTTACACAACTTCTGCACAGTTCTCCTCACATGAAGTGTTTTGGTTTAATGAGTTGTTAGGAGAAATAAAAGTGGAGACGCGGGAAATCCTTGTAGTTCAAGTGGGTTTGACAGTCCACCATTACTCCTCAATCTGACATCATTCATAATCTCTATTGTTCTAACAAATTTCTCATGAAAATTAAACCTGAATAATACTAAAAGAATTATCTGAATCAAAAGCTTTTTTCAGCATCAAGATTGTGATTGTTTCCTTATTTTGTTGCTTATGCTAAATAAAACCTGTCTGATCAAAATGATTTATGTATGGGAGATTTTTTTTTTCTCCTAATCTTTTAACTCCTGCTTTAGTATACTGACTCTTTATGACATACTAACTACTTTACAATGTAATTTCAATGTTTAAGCAATAAGAATTTGCTAGTTACTTTAATTGAAGAAGAATAATAAGAGGAAGGAGAATCAGATGAATTCCATTACGAGTGAAGCTGAAATGTTTCACTGCAGATGCTGCAGGTTCTGCACAGCAGTTCGGAAAATTAGGTTTATGCATAATGGACTGAGGGGCCAAGCTGACAATCTCACTCTACAGTTGATGTAAAAGAGAACGTTTACGTTCCCACAAGAGTTATTTGGCAAAAGGCAAAAGCTGCAGTTAGAAGGTTAGTGGGTTCTGCATTAAAGGACCACAACGTGAATACTCCTTTGCTTACTCATACTACTCCTTGCAGCTGTTTGCTGCAGTTATAATGTAAAATTCTGACAATAGCTTTAAATATTTTCTTTTCTATTTTTTTATTTTTTTAAAAAAAAAAAAATCACATACAGTTGCAAACATCTAACAGAAGTCAGATGTTGCGTATACAGCTACGTAGATTAATATACACAAACAATGTATTGCTGAAAGACATTATATACTTTGGCTTTCCGTTTCAAAAAAACAAACACAGCTGCTGCCAAAAGCAGGAACAACCAAAAGGACCGGAGTCTGTGAAGTCCTGCCAAAGCACTGCCACCCCCATTTTAATAACTCACTAATTAGCTGAGTCTGACAGACTCTGTTGATTCAAAGCAGCTAAATGCTTTGCATCTAAGAATCACGCACCGACCTCATAATCAAACCAGAATGTCATTAAAGCAGAGGGCTCTGAATTGCAATTGTGCACAATCAAAAGAATCAGCCGAATCAACAACAGGCTTTCTTTTACTTCTCACAATAAGAGATTCAGCAGTTTGTTTCCATAGTAGCTTTGAAACAAGAATTCAAATTTAAAGCTGCAGTCACATCTTCCCTCTCTTTTTCCTTTTGTCGGCTTCTGCATATGAAGCTTTTTAGACATTCACAAATGAGGAGAGTGAACAATTTATCCTATATCAACTACAAAGTTAATTCTGAAGAAAGAAAAAAAAAGGAAACACGTTTTTTCCTGTGTGTCCGCGCTGCCCTGTGGGTTTGTAATGCAGTTCATTAGCAGGCTGAGTTGTGTCAAGATGTTAAAGCAGCCTGCCAAAACCTTGAGGCCTTTGCATGAAATCTGCCTGTGTAGGGATGACAATTTATCCCAAAGGGACAGTGGAAAAAAATATAACAGACACAGGGAGCAGTCATTTCAGCAGCAGCATTCTCACACCAAAGCATCTTCACAGGAAAAACAAGGAAACAGGGTGACACACATAACAGACCACAAGGATCCTGGGAGTTCAAACTTCACAGACTCATAATTACAGCTGTAGAAACAGAAAGTGAGTCATACTTCATCTTTTGACTTGGATAAATGGTCTGGTAAACCCAAGAGTTTTCATTTTACAAAAGTTACATATATATATATATATATATATATA
>NW_015113698.1:103420-117588 GCF_001443285.1 Poecilia latipinna | reverse complement strand
GTGTGGCAGAAAACGCTGCACAACGAGAAGAGGTGACCGGACCCTGAGGAAGATCTGCCGTCACTGAATATTACATTATTGCAATAAAATGTGATTAAAATAAATATTTTTAAAGTTTTAGCTTACATTCCTAATTAACTTTTTTCTGCACACAAATTTATGCCAAGTAGAAATAATACTGCCTCTCAGTAGAAACTGAGAGGCGATACAAGCAGGCTACGTCAAATGATGCAGCAATGTAACCCTCTTTGTTACATCAGCTCTGTCAAATCAATACAATTTACAGCATCCTGTATGCATGTGCTACACATAAGAAACAGCGGTAAACACAAAGTCGTCTCCACAAAGCCATCTTTTAAAAGGTAAAGTAGAAAAATAATTGCATTTTACATTACATTTGAATTACATCACTTTTGTAACTGAGTGGAAAAGAGTTGAGAAAAACAGAAGCTGAAGTGGTTTTATTTTAACCACAGACTGAGTGCACCGACTAATTTTTCTTAACACCCGAACCATGTCATCCTCTGAAGCGCCGCTTGATGAAATACCAACCAATACCAACTACGGTAGAGGTAAATATACTTTAAATTCATTTCTATTTGGTTTTAAGGTGGTTATATGAAATGTATAATGATGTCATCCATATAACAGTGAGTCAGTGCCATATTGAACTAATAAAATTTTCTGTGTCACTCATCCCTGCCTTTATATATTTATATTCATATGCATCTTGGCTTCTGCAGGATCCAGTAGGGAGAAATACTTTTTCGTCAATTATGTGTGTAGTTCCGAGGACAAATCTCATCCCGATTTATTCAAGTTAGGTCAGAGAGGCTAGTTAAAGGGAGGCCTCTTATATCTTCCAACGGCATTTAGAAATGAATAAACTAATTAAAAACCCTCCGAGGCTTGGGTCAGTAATTAGTGCAGCGTACAGCTTTCTGTAAACTTTTTTCTTAGCGGGTCAACTCCTCCTTTCATTTGTGAGTTGTTGTTTTTTATTTTTTTTTTATGTTAAGAACCCGTAAAGTAGAACAACCTCAAGATTTACAGACTGAGAATAAAGGAATAAACTTTTTTATCTTCTTTTTTTAATTGCCAATATTTCTAAATGGGAGAACGGAGAGAAAATAGGATGAATATATAATTTCTCTTTTCTTTCTTTGATTTAATAAACTCTTAACTGGCTGTAAATGTGTACAGGGGCAGAAGTATGCTACCATAGAGACCAAGAGGTCTGTCATCTGAACTGTCCTGCGAATATCTAATTTTACACCAGAACTGAGGGTCAACCCTCAATTTTACAACACTTTAGGGCTGTTTATGTAAATGAATGTGCTAAAGGTTCTTGCTAGAAAGTAAGCAAACTAAAAGAAGCAACACTGAGCTTCTAACAGACTTCAAAGACAGAACTAGCAAAACTGGGTCATGAAGAAAGATGGGAATAAATAAGTACATTAATGGGAACATCTGTGTCTTAGGTCACTGACAGCTTTAGCAAAAAGCTCACAAGGGAATTCATTTCTGCTTGAAAGACAAACTCAGAGATACGGCCGATTTCTGACTGAGAGAAAGAAATATTTCCATAAAACTGTGTGATTTATGGTGTGACCTTTGAGACCACTCTGTCTGCAGACACATTATGATATTTATATTCCAACCCACACTTGAACTTGAACCGGTTTATTCCATATTTGCGCTGGACTCAGACCACACAACTATAAAGGTGGACTTCTGGGGAGCATCAGAATGTGTGCTTCCTATGACGTGATGGCGCACAGAGGCCACCATCTGTTTTGACTCTGAAGCAAATATGACACTGGGCTGATTCATCAACACGGTGGCAGAAAATGGTAAGACTTCAAAAGACGTCACCCACGCCTGTATGAGGGTGCGCCAGACAATGGCTGCCCTAGTACTGAAAAGTCACTTTTCAATACTATTGAGATGCAGCTGGACTGTGATAAGCTTTGAAAACCAATTAGAGTGCAGGTAACAGTGACATTGCTGCACTATCTTTTATGGTAGTGCATACCAACTAGGTTTTATTATAATGCTTCCACAACCAAATCATTATGCAAAACTGCAGTCAGGAATTCATCTGCTTATTATCCAACGTTTGGGATAATACCTTGGATTATCTGCACTAGTTTTCTTGTAATCTTGATGATTTATGGATATGTGTCAGATTTCAACAACAGCATTAGTTTAAACATTGCAATGCCTGAGGAAAATGCATTAATAGTTAATAGATTAATGAGACGTGATAAGATGAATGATGAAGGTGAATAAGGGTGTGCCAACATGAGCAATATATTTTATGTGGCACAGCTTTCTGTGCACATCGAAGGCTGTTTAGTGTTTATATTACACCCTTATAAGCCTCAATGCTTTTCCCCCGTCTCCCAGTAACCAGCACAGCCAGGTCTATGCACAGTGTGGAGGTACTGGAGCATATTGAGTCTTCTGTGTAAGAGGCTTGAATACTATGATATTCGCATATGCAGAAGAAGATTGAGGTTACACAGCAAAGGCAGTGTTTACAGAAGTATTAATGTATCAACTTAAAGTTATTCAGCACTATTGTCAGAAGATCATAATTTGATGGGAGCCACTAAAAGAAAACACAACAAACTGCAATGGCTTTTTGTGAAGCACTGAATTCAACTCCTCTATAGAAGTCTGTTTGGTTGTGTAGTCAGACCCGAGAGCGGCAGGACTGTGATATGACGTGCAACAAGGTCCTAATTTTCATAATTACAATTTCCAGCCATTGTTCATGTCCGGATTCACTGTGTCTGGCTTCGGTTGGTGCAGAAATGTGATGCATGTCTCACATCAATGACAACAAGTTGCATAAACTGTTCCAACTGCACATACTGAAAATTATCAGACATTTATTTGATTTAGAATGGAAGTGGTTCAACTCAGATCTTAGGGGGATGAAAAGATTGGAACTGGGCGGCTCAAACTGTCGTAAAAAAAGTCAAATATGTCCTCATACGGGCAAAACAAAACACATATTTGGGTCTCATTTGCCTGCTGTGTGAACACAGCCTTAGATTGTTCAGCTAGCTTGCTAGGATCGTTTTGCCAGTTGTCAAAACTGCCACCTGACTGCTGAGTGAATCAACATAAATCTTTATTTTGCAGCCACAATAATGAAACTGCAACCCCTCACCAGTTTTTTTGCATGCTCAAACATTTGGGGTTATGTTTAAAGGGGAAAGCAGTACAGTGTGTTCTTGTTTCACCCCAGAAGATCCTGTCCAAAAACCTTGAGACAATCTGCTGTCTGGCAGATTTTTTATATCAAGAGCCATTTTCATTCAGCACAAAGCGATCCTAACTAACAATTGTAAACTGATGTTATGAGATGATTCTGGCCTGACTAGTTTTTTTGAGGTATGATGGACATGGGGAAAATCTAAGAAAGCACATCAAAGTATACTCCATGTGGCAAATAACTTATACACACAGCCATGTGATGCTTTAATGTTAAAGTCTGTAAATCAAAGGATGACACAAATATGCAAAAATCAACTTAAAAAAATAAGCCTACCATCCAAATGAAAATGTGTTTTTATGTTGTTTAATTTGCTGCTTTTTCAGTTTCAGCTTACCTATAATAAAATAAAGAAAAATAAATATTCACAGAAATCTTTGACTTTTCATTCTCAGTTCACATTCTTTCTTTGCAAACGATGGAAGTTGTGTTTTGGGACGTGCATTTATCATTTACGCATCTGGAAAACAACCTGAAAACAATCTGCCAACTAGTGAGAGAGGAGGAATTTGTCGTAATTGAAGCAGAAGTTTTGCGTGTCATATCAGCCTTGGCAATAAACCAATCCCTTGCAGTGTATTTCTCCAATTTCATTCCAAATAGATTCAACACATACACAATGCACGCCTTTGTTGATATCTCCATTTCAACCACTGCTGGCCAACACGTAACAGAAACAGTGTCCTGCAGTCATACGCAAAGATCTTACAATATACTCTGCTTTCCAATTTTCCATCTAATATTACACACAATCATTATCATCACATCTCTGCAGAAGTGGATTTTTTGTGTGAAGACTTGCCTTGCATTGTCCTGAGCACTGCTCATTCAAGACAATCTGGTGGATAGCTTTTCTTTATGTTACAACCTCAGGGGTTCCATCTTACAACAATCATTGTACTAAATAGAAAGCCTGTAACTTATTGTCTGCCTTTCCCTTTGTCCCTCAGAGTGTTTTCTTTCTGGGTATTCCTGTTCTCCTGCATATTACTGGCGAACTTCAGTGCATCAATCTGTGATTCATTTGAGTCAGTTGAAAAAGATAAAGGCTTAGACCAATTCTACTTACTTTTTTATGCTGCTAATGCCGCCATTTTTTATATTCTGACCTATTGTAATCTTGTTTCTGCTGACTATGCAAAGTTAGTCAGCAGGAGTTGGTGCGAAGTTGGCGCTAAATTTAATACCATGTAAAGTGCCAACAACTTTGAGCTCTTAAAATACAAGTACAGTTGAGGTAAAAATTATTCATGCACTTTCAGATGTAGGTTCAATGTAATCTTTTAATTTCACCATCATGTTACTTCACACTTGAAGCTACATTGATGTTATTGGTTTATATGCATAAGAAGCATAATCCCTTTATAAATCAGTTTGGATATCAGGTTGCCGACTTTCCAAGCCTCTTTGTAGTTTAACTTTTAATCCATTTAATACTCATTCCATTTCCAATTTATTGCACATTAATTAAGATGGACAAATTTAGAGTTTTCTGTTTTTGTTACCAGATTACTTGTGTTACAATGAACATCTTGTGTTGATTTCACTTCAAGAGTCTCATAAGAATTATACCTACTTTGGACAATGTTGTTATAGTCAATATTAATTCTATGTCTTAACATTAGTAAGCTAAAACGAATGAACAACAGTTCCATCAACATTTAATAATCCAGAAATAAATTGTTTCCGATAAAAAAAAAGACAAAAAACATCTGAAATATAAATTGATAGGACTGAAATCCAGATAAGTGCTCCTATATATAGATAGGTAATATGTGGGTATAGAAATGGAGGGATGTATAAAATAACTGTAGGATGACGCAATATATGAAACCAACAGCTAGTTTGTCAATGTTCTCAATGTGAGCATCAGATTAAACCAGTGATCTGATTTTGGTGGATTTGGTGCTGCTCTTTGTCATATTATGCAATACAGTGACAGAAGGAAGTCATCGACTGAATAATTGTGGGGAATTTCTCAAGAAGATGGCAATCACTCAAAAGGCATGACACCAAACACTTTATAATAAAGAAAGATCAGAATGGAAATTAATTTTGTCATAACCACGATTTCGTCTGAAGGAGAAACCCTGGGCAAGAGAGCCATGAAAGGACTCCACATAAAAAAAAATAAAAAATGGACTGGACGGTAAATTGGAGGAAAAGGTTACATTTTTATCTGCCAAATGCTACGAGTGAAAAATAATATTAAAATGACACTCTGAAAGCAGATACGGGCATCTGTGGTAATGCTCAAAAACACTTGTGTGGACATTCACTTCCACTTTAAAAGGCATCCATGAGTGAAATTTGCTTTGGCCACTCAGGCCTCTCAATCCTTTTCCGTCTTTTATTGCAGCCCTCTATGTTCTTTGAGTGCCTTTGAAACTGTCTGCTTAATCAAATGTGATTTTCTCTTGCAGAGAAAAGCGTCCTACAAATGTCACAGTCTGGGCTTTTCATCCGCTCACATTCAGAACGGGCAAAACCAGGCCATATTTTGTGTTAAGTGCTCAGCATGCTGATGATTGGGGATTATACCTTGCTGATGGTTAATCCCTTCCCCTGACAGCAGGTGTGTATATTGCTGTTCTTTGGTCGCAGTTATGTAGCAAACGGAAATGATTTTTGGTTTTCTTATACAAACCTTGGTTAGAAATGCACATACACCAACAACAAGTAGGAATGCATGTAAATTTATTGTGGATTTTAATTAATCCACGCAAGTTATAAATTAGAAATATGGAAAACAGGCTATACTCATAGCAGTGATTCTGGTATCCCAACATTACCCAGTTCACACACAAGTTGTTCCTCGATATGTTAACCACTTTCCTTCCATCTAAGGAACTACATTAATGGAAAATATCAATTTTTACATTTTCAGTGAGGACTCTGAGTATTCTTCAGTCTAATGTGTGCTCTGAAACAATTTCATTTAATCATTGAAACAATAAAAGGCCTTGGCAGCTTAAAAGACTCTTCTGCACCATTTAGTAAAGTGAATGTATGTGTATACGTGAAACTATGTCCATAATTATATATATATACAAAATCCAAATTTGATCATTTCTTATGCTTATGAAAAATTCTCTAAAGTTGTTTACTTTATCATTTCAAGCGGTTTAAAAGTTAAGCAATAAAATGTTCTAATTGTTTCGTATTTGTTTTCATGATGGGTGCATGGAAATATCTCACCAGAATTGATTGAGAGGTGGAACACTACAGCATTATCAATAATCCAGTTCTCATTATTTTTGCCTCTCTATATACATTACTAATGGAAAAAAATCTAATAGTTGTTCAGAATTCCCTTTTTCTTCTTAAAAATTATGGACTATGGGAAAACCGTCTTCTAATTACTATTTCTATCCTGTAACATGCTCTGATATGAAGTATTATACATTTTTAAATAAAAAAAAAATCAGATTTAACTGAAATTATCACCCAATTATATTGTGTCCCACAATGCTGTGTCTTTGCAACACTTTCCCAGCATGCTGGCAGTGAATATGCTGCATTTCTTTAGCTGTTTTGTACTTATCACTAACACAACACTGCAGGCTGTTTGCTTGGTCACCTAGCTGGCAAACTCTGTTGATAGCAAAAGCTAAGAAACTCCCTTTCCCTGCACATCAGTTGAGTACCTACACATAGCGCATATCAGTAGCTCGCTTGCCACTGAAAACCTGTCTGCAAAAACCAGATAAATTGAAACCCTTCCCCCAAAATACTTACAGAACACAGTAGCTCGACTCCTAAACCATAAACATCAACTGCTGAGGGGGTGAGAATGGAAATGTCATGACATGGAGAACAAAAAAATAATAAAAAACTAGCTAGAGGGAGAAATACCTTTACGGTAAAGCAAGTTAAATTCATTTGAAGTAAAATGTAAAAGCTAAAACAGTATTTTGTCACCTTCCTAAAAATAATGGCCCAAGTAAAATCATCACCTCTTTCTTTCCAAAAGATGTTAAAGGCAAAACAAAAGATTAAAAAATGATAAAAGATTTACTCTGTTTTCCACTGTGGCCTTCCTTGCAGAATTAAAATAACCAGTGATCACTAAACAAGCGATTTGAACATGTGTTGAATGATCACAGCTTAATGTCCACAGCTTAAAAGGCTGTCAGAAGGCTGCTGCAAAAGAAGCATTAAGTATGGGAAATTAAACTGCTTTAATTATAACCGGCATATGTTTATAAACCTGATGTCTAATAACTGCTTAATTCTGAGATAACTACATTTTTGAAACTTTTTTTTAATTTTCCACTCAGGATTATTTGAGGCAACCATTAAACAGTAAACATACTTTGCTTCATCCAGCCCTGGTTTCGGAGATCGTGCAGCTTGACGAATCAGTTGTGCAGAGCTTTTATTGTCTGGTGTCTGACAACCACTGTGCGATTGGCATGAAATTTGAAGTGGACGATACTACTAGATTGACAAATGCTGCAGTGGGAAAAACCTACGTCGATACGGCAAAAAATTCTCCATTTGAGTTCTTCTGAAGAATAAAATGCTCAGTCTAGAAGGAGCCTTAAACTTCTGTTTACCACTTCGAGGAAAAGTACAAATTTCTCTCTTCTTGCATGATATGGCTTGGCCTTTAGCTGAAATATTTATGTACCATCACTTGGATGGCTACATCAACCCAGTGAAACTCAGGAAAGGTGTTTGATAAAGTTTGTGTATTTGTGTCCAGCTCATTCAGGCTTAGCTCAGTGTTTGACGTTTGTAAGTCTCTATGTTAAGTATGGCGTTTCTTGTAGTTACCAGTGTTGTCATTCGTGGGGGAGAAAAATTAAATCTTTTGTTCTTTTCTTATCGTTTTGGAAACGTGTTCAGTAATAAAAACCATATTGTTACGGCCCCTGGCCTCTTGAGGCTGTGCAGGCTCCCTTCTTGTTATGCAGGTTCAGCTGTGAGAGCACATCTCCCTGATTGGCTGCAGGAAAGCAGCTACACCATTGGACCAGCAGAGGATTGTCAAGCCAATCAGACGTTGATGAGGCTCACCTGCACCCTATAAAAGGCTCCTGAATCCATTCCTCTAGTGGGGCAGCTGGTTGGAAGAGGTTTTGCAAAGCCCTCCCCCTTGTTTGGTATTTGCAACTGTTTTGAACAATTTGGCCTTGTTTGTTTTTCTGCTTGTTCAGTTGAGCGATTTTTGACTTTGCTCTAGTTTAATTTCACTAGTCAGATGCTTGTGTTTGGGAGGCTTGGTGCTCCCCTCGACATTCCCTTTGTGTGTTCCCCGTTTTCCCCTTTTGGGTCTATTTTGAGTTTACTTTGACTTGACTTGTTTGGACATTTTTTGTAACTTTAATTTGCACCTGACATTCTTGAGTTTGTTAATCCCTTTTGTTTTGTATTAATTGGGTTAAATTGTATTGTTTTGTGAAACTTTATTTTTGTAATCATTTTTACTTTACACGTTCGCTCTGGACACATTTTATGTTACCGCCCCTGGATCCCTAGACCTTGGGGGCGTAACAATATAAATATATATATAATTGTGTTTTTCATTGCATTTTTATGCTGAAGTTTTTACAAGTAGTGCAGACTTTTTGCAGCGGAGGTTCTACTTGGCAACACATCAGGTGGTTTCAGCAAGTTGCAAAGTTCTGTAGAAGCATTCAAAACAATACAGCACTGTACTGGTATTAGAAAATATAATTTGTACTTTTGCACAATTGAATTTACTTTTGAATAAATATGTAGCCTATTTTTAAAAGTACTTCAGTTAACTTTCTTCTAGTTGAGTAAGATTTGACCCAAAGTATCAATACTAGAGTTGAGTACTTTGTCCACCACTGATCTGAACTGCTGTTTGATGCATGAAATAATGCCAAAACTCTCTGCTGCAGCTTCAAGCCTCAAAAAGGCGGTCTCTCTCTGTGACTTAATAAAACTCCATCAACGAGCCACTCTGCCACAGGCATGCATGTGTTATTAAACCCATCGTGCCTCTCCCAGGGTAATTAAAGGTGCCTATGACGTCGCAGAGTTTCCTCCCACAAACTCCTCATTTTCCTGTTGCTGGAATCAAGAGTTAATGCAGTTAACTTTAGTTGATGAGAGAGAATCCAAGCACAGAGGACCACGTCTGAATCAAAGCATGGGGTTTTCAAGTGCAAGTGTGCTCAGTGTTTGGGGGCATGTTAAATTATCCTCTCTGCCTCATCGTGTGAACCGTCAGCTTCTGATGCCACAAACAGCACTACACAAGCCAGACGCCACTTTTAACATGAGGTTAACATGAGGTTGATAACTGTGCACACTTAAATCAATGATTTAATAGACTCTGTGAATCTGCTCAAAAAGGAATGTCTTGTCAATCAATACCATGCTACTATTGTGAATATTTGTCATTCTTCTATCAAAATCAAAGCTCTGGCAGAGACCAGACACTGCAGCACAATTTAATCTTCGACAGAGGATTAACACCGCCAATCTGCAAATGAAAGAGTAAATATAAATACCATTGAATGAAGTAACTGGGAAAATCCTTTCAACACATCAAGGCAAGGCTTTAATGAACAAACACTTTATCCATAGGGCTGCTCCAGAGACCTACAGAGCAACAACTAGAAATGCGTTTGTAGGATGGATTATGTTTGGACGGCTAGTTTGTAATGAAACAAACAAAAAATACTATCAGTGCATCTGGACGACAGCCAAATTCCTACATGCATACTTGTGTAAAATATTTGTTCTTGAGTGCAGATACTCATGGTTCAAAGAGCCTGGAGGTTCTGCTCTTCAACCACTAAGTTTTTTATTTTTATTTTAGGAGATAATTTGACTTTTATTACAGTACAAATCAATAAAAATGCTTAAAAATGTATTAGGGTCATAATTAAAAACTTGTAGGAGAGTCATAAACACAGGCATTTTTCTATGGAAGAATCTGCAAGACTCCTCTGGTGGAGCGCTTGACAACGTCTTCACAGGCTGGACCAGCCGTCCTGTGACTGAAAGTATAAAATATAAAATGCATAAAAATATGGATGAAAAAGCTTCAATAAACTAGATATTTTTCTAATCTTTTAATGTGATCTTGAGTAAATATTTTTGGGAATTTTCTTTAGGTGGTTTATTCTGATTCATGCATTAACTTTCATGTGTTTTGTGACTCAATTCCTAGCTGGGCACTACTTTTAAAATAATAAAAGGCAATTTTCTAAATATGAAAAATGTATAAAAGGAAATAAACTAATTTAAAATTATGATGAAAATAAAAAAAAACTTTTCTAGTTTTCCTTATTTTCATTTGTACTTAATATTGTTGTTTATACAGCTTTTTTAAAAATGGCATTTTTAAGTTTGAAATGTTGGAGGAAATTAAACGTTTTCAATCCGAGTTTATTTATATCATCAGAGTACAAATGTATTTAATCCAAGCAGCCGTGAAACTCTCACCTGGACAATGCAAAACGCCAGCAAGGGTTAAATCTGTATTACATTAGTGTGAAGGTTTAAAAAGGTTGTTTGGCACCGAAAGAAAAAAAAAAAACACTGACATCAATGCAACCTGGTTCATTGTCTGGCCTGTCAGCTTTTCACACACAGCAGGAAACAGAGACCCAGCAGTGACTTTGTAATGGAAACACGAGTACTCACAGTATGACATGCTGAAGCATGTTTTATTGTGAAAGAAAAGAAGGTAAGAGACACAGCACAATGCTAGGAAAATATAAGTCAATTACCTCATGACTTTACACACAAACATCCCAGATTTTTGTGGAACTTTTTCCTAATTTATTAAAAGCAGAACCACATTATGTAAGAATTAGTCGTCTTTGCCATGAAGCTCTAAATGTAGCAGTTCCCACTGATCATCCTTGAGATGATTCTACAGCTTAAATGGAGCTCGCCTGTCATAAAACAAGTTGATTTGACTCGATTGGGAAAGGCACACACCTGTTTTCATGCAGTCCCACAGTTGTCAGAGCGCAAACACAAAGCACAACATCAAAGGAATTAGTCGACCTCCGAGACGGGAAAGTCTTCAGGCACAAATCTGTGGAAGGATATAAAAAAAAAAAAAAAAAAAAAAAGATTGCCACTATGAAGATCCCAACTGGAACAGTGACCTCAATCATTTGGAAATGGAAGAAGTTTGGAGCCACTGTGACTCTTCCTGGAGAGATCTGATGATGGCTGTGCACAGATGTGTCCCATCCAACCTGATGGAGTCTGAGAAGTAGAAGAAAGGGGTGGGAAAAACTGCCTAAAGATATCCGAGTCAAGCTTGTGGCATTATATTAAAAAATATGTGAGGTTGCAAATGCTGCCAAAGGTGGATCAACAAAGTATTAAGCAAAGGCTCTGAACACTTATGTAAATATGATTAATTAAGTGAAGGGTTTAAAGGTGGAAAACCAAGTAAATACTTCAAAAGTAGAAATACTGTGATGTGTCCAACTGCTTGTTTTAATTATTTCTTAGCCTAACCAATTTCCGTCAGAGTCAGTAAATTATTTAATCTGTTCAACACTTTTTCAACACAGATTCACAGCAAGAATCCACTCCCACCTGAACACAAACAAATAATATTAAAAGGTTTTAAATATAATCAAAGGCGTAAAAAAAAAAACTGCCCAACCCTTTTTTTAATGACAAGTTAGCTTTACTATTTAAATCAGCTTAGAGAATACCCCCATCAGGGTCTCCAGGCCTAATTGTTACTGACAAGTTTTAAGCCAACTGTGGCTGTTTGCCAAGGTCTTAGCTTCAGAGCATATCTAATTTTCCTCCTGTGGGTCCTCTGTCCTCCAAACCTTGTATTGAAAACTGATGCTGTGAGACTTCTGAAGCAGGAACCATTTGCTCTTCCATGCAACCACAGGCAATTATGATTTGACCCTGTCAAATCAAAGAAAGCTGGGAGGGCAGAATAAGAATGAGTCAGGGCCAGTAGCACCAACTAAACTTTGACAAGTTTTATGCATGCAACTTGGTCATCATTTGAAGGGTGTTCAGACTTATGAATACCTTGGGATCTTTGATCATCACTAAGCAAACCATTAGGGTGTTTTAGTAAATTTAATCACAAAAGAGATGGAATGAACTCTAACTCGCATTGCAATGAGGTGGAGTAAACTTTTTTTTTTTTGTAAAGCATAAAGCCTTATGCAACTTTTATGAATTCCCCATTCTGACAAACTTTTCATGACAACGGGATTTAAAGGCATCCCCTGCTGCAGAAACATCCAGCAGAGCCAAGGTCGCACCACACACTGCCATTATTAGCACTCTCCATGGGCCATGACAGTCTCAGCATTGCTACCTAGTGCAGAATATCCTTCATGTGCAGATGGCTGAGTGGGACAACTAGTATTGTAGAATCTATCAATCCCAGCAGCAAACAGCACAGCCTGAAAGGGACAGGCTGGTGGAACGTAGTGAGGCAGAATATCAACATGTCCCCCATGTCCACTGACAGAAAGGTGGTGAACACAGTCTAGTATTAGTCCCAGGAAGACAATATTCTCTGCTGGGGCTTACATGTTCATCACGAAATCCAGATTGAGTAGCTGCCAAAATGAGTATCTGTGTGTGACCATTTAGTAGGTATTGTAAAACTTCAGAAAATGAACTACATCAATTAATCAGGGAAAGTGTCTTCAAACAAATTTAATTTGTAATGGCTTATGTTCTTAGTTCTTTTTCTGGATTTTTTTTCCTTCTTCCTGACAGTGAAAACGTATGTGATCCAGCAGCTGGGTCATGATTCTTATCATGCAATTTGGAAACAATGGCCAACAGAGCTGGTGTGAAGAATGCAGCCTGAGGATGCCGATTGATTCTGAAAGGAGAGACAGATGTACATGTTTTTTGCTTGAAAGATTGCTGGGGTGTGTTAATCCCACATGCGAGTCCGGGGCCCCATGACATTGATTAAAATCACATTTTGGAGGCTGGCAAAATGAAACCATCTGATCCATACTTCAGAATTGAGACCTTTGAGATTTGTTACTTAGCTTTTCCCTCTTTTGTTGTTGCGGGGGAGGGGCGCATTGTTGATTTGGTGGGGAATGGCAAATTGTAACACCACATATAATTAAAAAATGTCAATCTGTATTGCTTTTATTTTTCCAGAGGCCTTTCGGATCCAGTGGAACCAACAATGAGTTTCATTCTGTTGAGTCAAAACAAATTTTATATATTCCGTATATAGTTTCAATGCTGACTGGATGAAGACCAATCTGCCAATCATGAAAAAAAAGTATATTTTGAAGTCATCAATCTAAATTCTGATCACTTTTAAACACTCATTTGATTCGATGGGTCATCTGTAAAAATATATGCATTTCATTCATCACTGTTAGGGATTCAAAGCATTGATGAAGCGCTTTTTCTACTTTTACCTCACCTTCATCAACAGCAGAGGATGTAGAAAATATTACTAAATATTCACATACACACCTAAATCATTAAATTAAGTGTTGCAATCACTTCCATGGCAACACATGTGTAAATGTCACTACTGAGGCATGCAAACTGCTTCTCCAAACTGAACGTGGAACCCTCATCAGTTTCTCGAAAGAAGACTGGCTGAAAGAATAACAATGTTACAACTCAGACAGTTCAGTCTGAGCTTCTCTGACACTCATTGATCCCTCTCCCACTGACTTCCACCCTGTAAGCCCTTCTCCCTGCAGAGCTTTATTCCCCTCCGGAGCTCCATCACTGTGTGCTGGAGACAAAACAGGCTTACTGTAAATCAGAGACCAAATCCCACAGGCAACAGGGAATCTATCCAGCGACAAAAAAAAAAAAAAAAAAAAAAAAAAAAAAAAAAAAAAAACCCCCTTTTAAAAAGGGGAAAAAAATAAAATAAATATTTTTTTTCTTCTTTTTTTTCACACAG
>NW_015113698.1:89975-100379 GCF_001443285.1 Poecilia latipinna | reverse complement strand
AAAGGCTTTTTTAAAAAAAAAGACAAAAACCCCCGGGGAAAAGGGAAATTTTCCCCCAAAAAAAAAAAAAAAAAAAAAAAAAAAAAGAAAAAAAAAGAGAGCACCTCTTGAAATGAGCGACAAATCAAATCAATATATTTTTTCCTCATCTTATTTCACAAGCTTAAAAATAATTTTCTCAGAGGAGATGAATTTTGCCAATCAAAATGCATTACATGGTGGAGTGATGCAATGCGTCATATGCTGTTCCTTTAAAAAGTAATGAGCTTAACGGTAAAAAAAAATAAAAAAATGATGCATGTTTTCCAACAGGGATGTAGGAGATTCTCAACATACAATAACTTTAAACAAAATCACTAGTTAGGCTAAAAAGTAAAACACAAATGTAGAAAAAAATATATAGAAAGTTACCTTATTTAGCCTTATGTAGGCCACATTGTAAATTTTATCTCAAACATGCATGTTAAAATGAGGGTGCTTCACAAGTTAAACCTGCATCTCAGATGCTTAGATTAATTAAAACTATGGTGAACATTGCATTGTTCTTTGAACGTCTTTATCAAGCATCCAAAATAAAAGCACACAAATCAACTGTGTTGTCCAACATGAGAAATCACTTAGCAAAACATCTGTCCACATAAATTGTCCTGTGTTAATAAGTAAATTGTGAGCAACTGAGAATAGACATAAAAAAATAGCCTAAAGGAGGTTAATGAATATATTAAAATTCCAAAAGAATTAAGCTTATTAAGAGCTTATTTGAGCTTTTACTTATCTGAGTTGTTACCAGCAGGGCAATTTTGTAATTGAATTCCTAACAATGAACCGACTATAAAGTACACACTAAAAGATAAACAATCCAAGATGCAGTGCCATTAAAAGGCAAGCTGGTGACACAATTTGAGAAATGTACACCAAAGAAAAGGGATTTAAAGGGCTTCTGGAAAAGGATAATTTTATCTTTAGAGCTGCAGGCTTTTATTGCCATTGCTCTGTGGAAAAAAATAGAATAAAATAAAAAAAAAAAAAAACAGATTTTTGTGGTGAAGACATGTGGAAGCTTTAACAGAATGTAGACCAGCATTGGAACAAAATATAGTTTTTTTAAAAACTGACATTTTGAAAAGAATAAAAATGAAAAGAAAAACTGATGTTTTAATGAAGACATTAGCAGAAACCTCACTGTAAAAAAATACAAATATCTAATGGGAATGACAGATCCAGCCAAGCTAATTCCATGTTGCCCCCTAGTGAGTTAATTTTATTAACGCCGAGGTGTGTAGTATAGCCCAGATTTGTACTCACGTAAAAGTAGTACTACTTCAATATATTTTTCTCACGCTAAAGTAAAAATTGATAAAAGAAATAGTCAAATTAAAAACATTAAAAAAAGCTACTCAAGTGTGTCAAATTTGTTAAAATTATTTAATCAATTAGCCAAACTAGCCAGATTCTGACACTAAGAATAATCAAATAAACAGATGAGCGAAAATAAGTCACATACCACATTGGAGCAGAAAGACAATTCCTTTTCACAACATAAAAGCTTTGAAATCAAGACTTGCACTACATAATTTGTGTAAATTAAAACAGTGCTTCCAGTGACAGTTTTTCCTGTTCAAGTAATTTTGGTTAGATGTTGCTTTTTTGGCATTCAGTAAATTAATTATTCTTACCTGACAATACTGTGGTACCATTAATACTACCAGAAAGTGCCTCTATTGCAACAAGTGGCTACTATCGTATTTTCAAGCTGTAGATCAACACTTTACAAAATCAAAAGAAGGTGATCCCATTATTGCTTTTGAATCTGCAACACATTAAAAGTGACTCCACAACTTAAGACGAGCCGCATTTTTACTGCCACAAGATGCATCGTCCCATCGAAGAGATGAAAAATGTACATCTCTATGATCTCACACCACTCTTTCCAGTCAGAGGTATTTACACAGCAGAACTGGGAGAAAATGTATTCTCTTGAAGATGGATGCTGACGTAAGACCAAAACATAGGCAAGCAGGGGGCAGACTGGCAGAGTTGGTATAAAAATGAAAAGTCCACAAACAAGTTGCAAAGAGAGAGGCAGAACCCCCAGACGGTATAAAAATGGTTGTGTAAACAGGAGGATCTCATAATGAACCAAATAAACCATAACGTATACTGTGAGGAGGATTATTGGAGGGTGAAACAGGTGAGACTAATTAATTGAGTGGAAGAAACTGAAGGCAAACTGAAGAAACGAGCAGCAGGGATTGGCTAAACGAGTGTTAGTCTATCCTGAGGACTTACTGTCTTCCATGTTTTATGTATTTCTCTGCCTCTGCACACCTGACTTCATGCTTCATTTGACTCATGTGTGCTGGAGCAGGGAAAGAAGAACAACTGTGGGTCCTGAGGCCCAGGATTAAAAACCACTGGGCTAGACAAACACTGCAAGACACACAGATCTGGAATGCCAACAAACAGGCAGAGTATCGATACATACAATGCAAATGTAAAAGAATTAACACAGAACCCTGCAAACAAAATAGAAAACCAAGGTCAACGTATAAAGTCTAAATAGTGAATACAAACTCAATACCTTGTATCGAGGGTGTCCAGCTCTAGTTCTCTAGTTTTGGCAAATGGTGCAAGTGCCTCCTCTGCATGTCAAAGTTCTGCAGAGGCCTACTAATGAAACACCACTTTATGCAGTTGCATAAAAATGCAGGACACTGGCTTTGCAGGACTGACATTGGACACCACCTCCGTACATATCGACACATCGGTGGTTTTTAATTGGTCGACACATCACGGAAATCCCCTCCTAAACACGCCATTGAGTTTTTGCAGAATGCTTCTGCAGAATCACTAATTCAAACCAGGTGTGGTGAAGCACACCTGGTTCACCACACATGAAACAAATGGACATGAACTATATCTACCACATGTCCCCAACTCTAACCACATGACATATGATTCTTTTTTTTTTTTTTTTTTTTTTTTTTAAAAAAGAGGATAAACAAGTCATCTGAACAAGGGTTGAGTTTACTCAAAGCTTTAACACAAAATGTTCTACTGACTGGATAATGGAAACTCAATCTCAAGAAAGAGTC
Source organism: Poecilia latipinna (assembly GCF_001443285.1). Taxonomy (NCBI): domain Eukaryota; kingdom Metazoa; phylum Chordata; class Actinopteri; order Cyprinodontiformes; family Poeciliidae; genus Poecilia; species Poecilia latipinna. Next base: position 97,284 of record NW_015113698.1, on the reverse strand, counting down.
TTTATTAACTGTCGCCCCCCCAAAATCCTTACATGCAAGTCAATGGATTCAGAAGCGCACCGGGGACTTACTGACTTTTTTCAGGTTTTAATAATCTCTACGTGATCTCGCCTGTCCCCAGTGTCCCATTGTTCAGGGCCACGCAGGGGGAACATTTGAGAGCTTGGATTTAGTCTTTACAGCACGAAAAAGTACCCTAATATATCCTCCATATCAGTAAAAAGCATCCTCATAATGAATGTAATATTTTGAAACATAGGGTAGGCTTTATGCGTTCAAGACAAGTAAACAGCTACTCCCAGCCTTGATTGAACGCCTACTTAGTGTGGAAAGAACTAAAGCAACATCAGTGGCAATAATTCCACTTGAACTGGATTAAATATCCACCTCATATATTTGCCTTTTCGATAAACAAGCTCTCGGAGAGTTGCTGTGGGAGAGAATCAACACATTAATAAATGGTGAAAATGATTTGAAATGAAAATCCAAGGCTGCTTTTTACCCAGATGCAGTTTAATAAGTAAACAAACTGGCCCTGCTCGGCAAATCAGAGAGGGAAAGTTTGTACAGAAACAAATAACATGGCAAGATATTTAAAAAGAGAAAATGTAGGACAGAGAATGAGAAACCTTTAAAGAGCACATAAATTGACATTAAATCACAAATTATGGGGATTTGGACATATGTTATAATAATTGATTCTATTAAACAAACTTTATCATTTAGATTTTAATTTAGATATGCAGTGTTAGTCCTTATTATCAACACAATAACCTAAAGAGTAATTTCCAGCCAATCAGCCTCCTAAATTACATTCCAAGCGTCTCTTTGCTGAACTCTAATGAAATTCTGATGATAACTTGCAAATTAACAAGTGAGGAAGGAACACAACAGTACCAAAGGAGGGTGATGTTGCTTTGTGATCTCTGGAAATGCAGCAGTTCTGATACGTTTGTCCTAACAAGACACCATAGCTCATAGGTTTTTATTTATTAAGGCTCTAGTGGCCTTCATTTGATAGTGAATTGACAGGAAAGTGGATAATGAGAGAAGGGGGAAGACATGCGGCAAAGGTCACCAGGCCGGGAATCGAATCCATGACAGCCGCGTCGAGAACTAAGGTCTACAGATGTGGGTTGTGTTTAACCCCTGTGCCGCCACAGCTCTGAGGTTTTTGTGCGCAAGCGGCCACATTCTTTGCAGTTTGCTTTTATGCCATGTCCCATTTGCAGTCAGCAGTCCCGACTTCCCAGTTGGAGAAATCAACTGGAACGTCCCACCCAAGTCGGACTTCCCACTCAGAAAGTGGGGGAACTCTTACGACCCCAAGTTAGGATTTCAGGATGGATGCTAATTGCAACATTAGCAGTAAAGTTGATTACTTTTACTGTTGAGGTTTGTTCTCCATTGTTTTTCTTCATTTAATCAGCCTGTACAACAAGTCTTTGGGTAAAAAAAAAAAATACCTTGGATAATATGAGGAACAACGACATTAAATCTCTGTTTGGGATTAATAAAGTATTTAAGCTTTAACTTGAGCTGTTGCATAGAGAGGGACTTATTAATATCCTCTGCTTACCTCTGCTCAAAATATAGCAACACGTTTTCCAATGTCTTTTTGGAGACCTTGGATAGCCTAAGCTGTCTTGGCCAGTGACACCGAGATTTATTTTTTTTTCTTAACTTAGATTTTACAAAGAAGAGCTTCAAACAGTGCACATTGCATTAGAAGTCTGCAGTGGTAAAGAATTAATCACAGTATTTCCTTGAAGAAGAAGGATCAAGTCTCTCCACAGTGAGTCTCTTACATTAGGGGATACATGAAAAATGCATGAACTCTTACTCCCCACTGGACCCATGGCATTTTGTTGCCAACTCAGAACTCACTTTTCAGATAAAAGTGAGGTTTCTCTAGTTCTGCTAGTTTAATTTCTTTGCGAATGAAATGCTGGTATATTATTTTGGGAATACTTGGAAATGCCAATAATAAACAGAGCAGCCATACAAATTTTTCCCCATGATTTTCCATGTTGTCTTTTTGCACAATAAAGTGAAACAAGGCTTCACACAAAACCACCGTCAACATGTCAATTACAGTTGCTGGCTTGGCTTGAATATCAAACATTTTTCCATTGGATTTTTTTCTAAAGGGGTGGGAATTTTTACTTCAAATCATTTTCCAAGCATTTTCTAGTGGATATTAATCCAACAATACTCTCATTCAGAAGCCACTTCATACTAAAGAAGTACCCCAGCGCAAAACGCACTGATGTTGTATATGCAGCTTTGAATGTTTTGGCTTCTACACTGGAGAAATTTAACTGCAGATACCAAGCTGGTCAAAACTACTCACAGTTTTCTCTTTAATGACCAATAGTCTTATAAGCGATTATTCTATATGTCTGTTACTTCTCATCGTGTTCAGAAGTGAAGAAACCTCTTAGATGGGAGACAAAATGTTGGTGGCAGTCACAATTCGAATCCAAATCTCACCTGTGAAGCAAACATTGTAAAACTAAATATTGTGTTTAAAAACTGGATTTGTTAAGTCAAAATGACTTTGCACAATAGCTGTAAAACCTGGCATTTCTCCATTTCTTGCAGCCATAGCTTTGTTCCCGTCATTTCAAATATACAATTAAATACTCTGGGGGGCAGCACTGGAGATCAATAGCTTGCCTTCACCTCCCCTTTCTCAGTGTCAAAGGTACTATTAAGCTGCGTGCAACTCACAAACACGTGGGATCTCCATCAGTCTTTGTGTCTGCAAGTGTCGCAGATTCAGCAATCACTACACAAGAGCCACCCAAACAGAGGAAACTGAACTTTTAACTTCGTTTAACATCAGAGGAGATTCAGTTTTAGGAGACTGGCCTCCTCTACACACTCACTCAGGAAGCAGCCATGACTGCTGTAGCAGTCAGTGTTATTCAATATAATGGATTAAACAGCACTTACTTTGGAAGAGTCAGCTTTAATTGACAAAGGAGTCTGTAGAACGGTTAGTTAAATACATTGATATTTTTGTTACACTTAAAGTTGTTAGTACTTTGTTGAAGATGCACAGCCTTCAATATGATCTCTTAACTCTTGATTTCTCATCTCAGTCTTCAGTTACAATTTATATCCAAGCTTAACATTTTTCGTCAGAATTTACCAAAACAGAGCTTTACATACTTGAATAAAAAAAATACAGCAATTTTTTTTGTCAACGCACCAAAATACACTTTAATATTGATTGTATTAACAAAGGAGCCTGAAAACAAATAGATATTAAATTTAATCCTGAATGTCCCAAGACTAATTAGATTTATTTATTTTTTTATTCTGCTGAAATGTATTTTCTTTTTTTTTGTTTCACATTATTTTGCTAATAAGTTGGCACGGTTAACTTTCAACTGACTTTGCACACTGAATATATAAACATCCAAGAAATCTTTCGAAAGATTAGGCAGCAGTGAAGGATTTAGGGCTTAATTGTCAACATCTCATCTCTCCCTGCTCAATTTTGAGGTCCCAGTTGAAAACAACAAACATTCAACCCTGTGCTCTCCTTTGCATTCAGCATGTAGACACCGAATGGAGTTAGTTCAAATTGAGTGCTACTATTAAACAATTTATCATGTTAACTGCATTAAAGATCACAAATACAAAAAATATATATATGAATAGTGATTATTCTGTTAATTTGTCCTATTGAGAGTAAATACGTCTCCAAGATATTGTCATAAAAAATATGTCTGTTGATGTTTATTTTTTTACACCCCATTGTAAAATGTAAAGAAAAAAAAACACATGAGTTCAAGTAATTATAGTTTCTGATCAGAGACACTCGACAGCAGCGTAACACAAGGAAATTTAAATGCCGAAGTCTTTTCTTTGATCACAGTTAATGCTTTCTCTAAGAGGATTATATTGTCATTAGACAGATCTGCCTTTGAGGGGATAAATATAAATCCTCCAAGTCTCACCAGTGAAATCTACAACCTTTTGTGTCCTGCCACATGTGGCAGATGTACTAAAAAAATGCAAGCCTTCACTGTTGGGTTTAACATTGCTGGGGATGTATCAGGTGGAATCATGCAGGGTGTCTGATTTCATCTGTGATTAGAAGATTTGCAGGCGTGACTTTTATTTATTAGCACACTTTTTACAAAAGTGCACCGTGCAAACCGAAGAGTCTTCTGATAAAAATAAAGTTTACTTTTTTAAGCCTTTCTTCCATAAAGACAATACACAAAAATATTTAAATCAGGGTAGAACAGGTTTTTTTTTGTTTTTTTTGATGGCCATTTCACGTTGTGAAAAGTAAAACAATTTCACTGTGAAGGTGCAGTTGCCTAAAAGGAGCAATTAAATCAGTTGAGGATGCACCAAGAGCTTTTAGTCCCGTCATCTGAGAAATATATGTTTTAAACTGGTCCAACAATATAGAGAAGTCTTGTTATGCAGAGCTCTTTAAAAAAATATTAAAATGAATTTTGATTGACCATAAAATTGGATTCTGTGTTACTGAAGAATATTTATATCTTGATCTTGTTTGTGCAAGCTTGAACATCTGACATATTGCAGACCTTTAAAAAAATCCTACACAGGTTCTCAATTTTACAGTCAAAATTTTCCGAATTCCATTATTGTTTCAAAGTCACATTTTGCCTAATCAAGGATTTTGTTGATATTGAGCCATTTCAAAACTGCTGAAAAAAAATCCCATTATACTGTTCTTACCGTTCAAAGTCCTTTTAGTGAAATACCAACAGAAAAAAACAGGGTTTTCTCCAGCTGTATGGGTCAAACAGTAACAAAGCACTGCTTCTCTATTACTTGTTGCTCAGAACTGCAGAGCAGACCAGCTGGCACACCTGCAACTTTTAGATGCTTCCTTACTCCAACAGACCGGAATCAAATGGCTGAATTCCTTCACCAGCAGTCATTCGGCTCTGAACAGCCGTGGTAAGGAGCCATTCATTTGATTCAGGTGTGTTGGAGCAGGGATGCGTCTGAAAGTTGCAGGACGGTAGGTCTCCAGGACTGGACTGGCTCTAATCAATAATAATATAAAAAAAAGTTCCTTCTACAGCAGCCATTTCAGCTGTAGCTTAGCGTCTTGAATGATGTGGGTGGAGCTCCACTTGGGTTGCTAGGTGAGGGGCTGGACTTGACTTGGAGTTGCTTGGTAACAAATTGTGACTCAACAATTTTTAGAGGTTTTTGAAACAGACTTCTTTGCAGACACCAGCAGAACATTTACTTATTCCCAAAAACAGATGGGTGTTTCTCTTTTCTCTCTCTTTTACTGTGTCTAGAAACAGACGATACCTATATGGTTACATTTTGGGTTAAATTATTGTGTTAATACAATGAAAGGATGTAAATTTTACTAGAGAATCTCACAAGCATGTCTAGACTGAAAACAGCTAGTTTCTATTGATTGTCATCTGCTATTTTATTTAATGAGACTCAATGAGTGAGCTTTTAAATTGCTGCATGTTTAAGAGAATGTCTTTAAATGAGCAGAATTGATCACCTGTTACACATTTTCACCTCCTTTCAAGTCTGCATTCTCATCCTCAGTTTGTTTACAATTTTTATAAAAAAAAAAAAAACAAGCAAAGTTAAAGTTTTATAAACAATACACTGGCAAAGCTGAACTATTATTCCAGTTATATTGCAGTGCTCTGGAAAATGTTTTGTAATATCTGGACAGTGCAGAAATATATAGTTGCAGTTGGGGTCCTGCACCTGCCAAATTTGTCTTCCTGTCTTTATCTGACACTTCACAATTTGCTGTCTGAAGCCTTTTCTCTTTCTCCAGTTTCATGCTCGTCATCCTTCCTCTCATTAATTTATTCACCTCTTATGATTATTTCTTCCCTCTACGGTTTTGCCCTCTCTGTCAGCCACGCATTGTCTATTCTCATTTTCACTCCTCCATAGCTTCCTCCTGCCCAATCTTCAGCCTTCTATTTCTGAAAAAGCAAAAGAGAAATCGTCTGAAATTCTTCTCTGCTACTAAGAAGAAATGCTTTTCTACTTAAAGTGCAGATTGTGCATGTTTCAATGAAGTAGTTGGCATAAAGGCAACTTTATACTGCAGCAATAGGATGCAAAAACATTAACATGTGAAATTGTGACTGTTTTAATGATAAACCTATATATGTTGTTTTTTTCATTGCTGAGAAAGTTGTCTTTTTTGTGGTTCTGCGGTTTTTAAAGTAAAAAGAAATTAAGAAAGGAAATTACCATATTGAGAATGCAATCAGTCACTCGCCTAACAGGAAAAGCCGCTCCCACTTTGCCAACTGTACTGTAAAACAATCTTACCTTAATAAGACTGGCTGTGTTTTATGTTATGCAAATAAAAAAAATATTAATTCTAACGCCTAAATTTGTGTTTGTGGTAAGTGAGGAGAAAGTGTAGTAGCCTTCTTCCTGTCATCTGATTACTATCTGCAGCAACAGATAGATGAAGAACATCCCCAATGTTGCTCCAAGTTCCTCACAGGCCTTTTCTCACACATCCCATTTAAACCACTGGAACAGCATGGCACACTGTTGCCTTTTATAACTGCAGATTCTCAAAGAACTGTATTTTATGAGGCATTTTGACAAATTTATCCAGATGTCTTGGCAAAGAAATAGTGCAAGTGGGCGGCGAACTGTTGTGAAGCTACAAAAACACACATCAAGTCCAAGTTTTGCTCTCAAATTTGTGAATGGCAGAGAACTTGTGTTTTATATTTAGCTTTGTTAACTGGACATCTTTGAGTTTACTAATATTCAGCTGCTCTCACACAAGGCATTTTCAGGAACTTTATCTTTCAAATTTAGTCTATTTAGCAAATGCAAAAATATTTCTTGATTATTTATGAAAATCTGCCTTTCCTTACACACAACCAAGGAGAACCCTTCAAGTGGATATTATCTATTTTTTTCAATTTGAATAGGTATGTAAACAATTGTTTTCTTAACTGAAATCAACTTTCAGCCACACTAATGATGTCCTCTCAGTTATCAGATGACATCATGGAAACATTTCTTGGTCCCACACCAAGCAGAGACTGTTGACGTGTAATTAAGGAGGCTGTTGAACAAACTTATCTTTGGATATATATATATATATATATATATATATATATATATATATATTATGCTGCAGCACTATCTCTTCATGGCTTCAAAAAGAGAAAAAAATTCATTAGGTGTGATCAAAGGAGTGATGAATCACTGGAGCTCTGTTACCACTGCATCTGTCAGAATACAGAGCAATCAATTGAATCACTTCCCCTTCATCTGCCTCCCCCCCCCC
>NW_015113698.1:76809-86687 GCF_001443285.1 Poecilia latipinna | reverse complement strand
AAAAAAATTTAATCCCTTCCCCTTCTCCCTTCCCCCCCCCCCCCCCCCAAAAGCTGCTTATAGACAAGAAACTGGTAGAGCTTTGGTGTCTGGTCACACAAAACCATTTTCTCATTGTGACAAAACAAGAGAACTCTCCGTTAGTGGAGCAAAGGAAGAGAAAACAGATAAGCAAGACCAAACTCACAGCAACTGATACTATTAAATGATTAAGTCAGGATGACAAGTAGGTTGATAAATCATCACATGTCATGAAAGGAGAATTTCGTTTGCCTTAGTTAAACGCTGAATGTTGGAGAGCAACCATGACTTCAAACACATCTCTGTGACAAAGTAACTAAAGCAAACAACTTTGCAAATAAATGACTAACAACAGTTTTATCATCAGAGACAAAACACATATTGTCTTCCTGCAGAACTAGCTATTTGATATAAAAAACTAACTTCCTTTAAGTCAATGTATCTTTCTTCCACCACATGTCCGTAAAGGTTTTCATTGTAATGATTTCACAAGTGACACATAAAACACGGACAGTCAAATGACCCCTGTTTCCATTTAGTACTTTTAAATATTTGGTAATCCAACACATGCCTCAAAGGAGTCGTCTGCCACGGAACCTTTTGAACCAATCTATTTCCAATTCTAATTAAGTTTTGGAACGTCTTTTACCCATATTGTTGGGTAAATACAATATTGTAAACTAATAATAGTCATTTATTTATTCTTACAGTACAAAAACTAAAAAGTATGGAATTAAGGGACTACGATGGAGAACACCTACCAGCAGACAGTTTTTCATATTTATTTTGAGACCAGGGATCAGATTACCTCAGCATACAGTAGCGTTTAGTTGTAGCTGAGACTGGATCGTTTTTATGTCTGTTTGTTGCCATAATTTCATTAAAATATTTTGTTGGCAAGACCAGGTTTTTTTTTTTTTTTCATTCGTGGCTGCAAAAACATATTCAAGGTATAAGAAAAAGAACTCATGCCAATATCACCATTTTCACAAAAGTGTGCAAGAGAATGGTTCTTCCTGCACTTGCCTGAGGTTTGCACAAATGTTGCATATGAGCACTTCACAAAAACGACACTTATCAGTTTACCTGTGTTTGATTATTTATCTTTCTTGGCATCCAGTTGCTTTCATCAATGAGAAGGTGGTAATACCAGGGACAGTTGGGACAATTGTTTTGGTATTCCGGTGTGACTATTGTTTAGAAGGAGGACAGTTTTGGCTAGAAAACTCTACCAAGGCAGGTGGGTTGATTGCTGGGAGGTTTAATGAACCTCCCATGCACCAGCGATTATTTTGCACAAGAGACAAGCTGTTTGCTAACTCAGGTTAAACAATGTGTGAAATTAATTTATAAATATTAATGGGTCTCGTGATGAAACACCTATAATCCTCCTGGATTTTGTTTGCATAGGTGGTGTAGAGTAGGTGTGTCGTGTGCTGGCTCGTTCAGGCTGCATATCTCAGGTGTTTATAATGAGAAGGGGATCAATGCATTGATTAAATAACACAAAAAATATATTTAGCTTTTTATCAGCCTCTTAACACTGCTATCTAGGCTTTAGGTTGGGTCTCCTAATGAGACATAATTAGAGGCACACAGGAGAAAAATGATCCACAAATGCTGCAGAGGGTGACTAATAATCCAGGCTGTATCTCCTACTAACGGTGGCCGTTAGGGAACTGTATTTGGAGAGAATCGCTAATTGGTGATGGAAAATTACAAATTCTAAATGTCAACATTAATATCAACCACTTAAAATTTGCACAATGTCTACTTACATTTTACAGAATACCGGTTATTCTTTATTATTATTATTTAGCTGTTTAATTCTGTAAAATATTGTCTGTTAGCTAAAATAGGGAGGGAAAAAAAATGCAACTTTTATTTGCCCCAATCATCACAGCTAATGAAAGGTAACCATTTTATTAATAAGCTCAGCATTCCCTCAGTGCATCAACCTTCTCCTGTGGCCTTTTCCCATGAAGGATGGAAATGCTGCAAGACAGCAGCTCTTAGCAGGATTAATTTGGTGCTGAGTAAAGCCTATTTTATCCCAACCGCTGCCTCAGGACGTGTAGATGCTATCATGAAGCCAAGACTTGGCATTTCTTTCCCTGAATAGCGGGTCTAAGGAACTTTCACCATGGTCAAAAAAAAAAAAAAATGTACGATTACACACGCAATAGCACCTCTTTTAACCGACAGTGAACATTGATGAGGTGGAAATATGGTTATTTCACAAAATGCCAAGCAGTGATGTTGTTAAAGACGATCTGAAAGCATAATATGCTAAGTTGTCGATTTCATCTGGCAACGATGTGGAACTTGTACGAACATTTGAGAAGAAAAGAAGGAAAGTGGGAAATACAGAGACATCAAGGCAAACACAATGAATGAAATGAACAATAGAAAGCGACACCAAACAAATAGACTAGCAGATGAATAGAGACAGGTAGCAGACCAGCATACAGTCTCTTACTATGTGTACCTGTGCTAATGGGACATAAAACAATCTGGATGGAACAAGATCTACTCTCAGTGCAAACCAAAGACCTCTTTTACAACATTACAACAGTCTGTTCTGCTAGTCATCATGACCACTTCCTTATGTCAGCCTTGATCTTAACACTCGTATAATCTCTAAGTGCTCATTCCACCTATTTTTAGATGTTACAGATATTCTCCTTTTGTTTTGTAAGATTTTTTTTCAGTTAGAAGAATAGACGACTGTATTTTTGCCATACTTTTTGTTTTTCTGCTTGAATAGGTCCCCATCAAAGTAAGCCCTTGTTTCTTCTTTCCTTGTATTAACGCAGGGTCCAACATCGCCTGTAAAACTCCATCAATCTGACCTTTATTAACAGCGGGGGTCCTGGTTTCGCAACATGTTTCACGTTCTTAAATAAAAGTGACAGAAAGCATGAAAAAAATTAAAGTGGAAACAGAGGGGAAACCCTGCAACATGTCATTGACGCAAAAAAACTGCATTCAATCCACCGAGGACAGGATGAAATCTAAGACATGGGAAGTCAAGTTGTTTGTCCTTCTCAGATGCTGAGGGGTGACTTGAGATGAGGTGTGAACACAAGACACCCATCAAACATTTTATAGCTGAATGCGAGGAGTTTGGCAAACGGTTCCTCAGCTTGAGGTCAGAGACTCGTTGATTGCTACAAGAAACGTCTTAGTGAAGTTCAGCCAAACAGGGTAACAGTAGCCATTCGTGTTAGGTTCTCATCCTAAAACATTGCTTAAGAAATGACTGTCCCAGATTTTTATTTATTTAACTATACTTGTATTTTTTATTAGCCACCCACCTTCAAATAAATGTACTAAAATTAGAAATTGAGGCTGCTACTTAAAAGCTACTTTATTCTGAAGATTTTAATTTATCTTCACCAGAGGTTGCCAACAACTGAGCATAGTTCCGTATTAATGAAAAATCAAAACTTACTATTCAAATTATTAAGTATGTTCTTTTGATTTTTGTAATCCGTACTTAGTGGGGATAGGAAATATGGAAATGTGATCATTTAAGGAGCATCGCTGAAAACAAGTAACATATTTCATCAAAGCATTTCTGGAAATCTGCTTTTCTGCAGCGGGTTCAAACACGTCAAGATGCAAACAGGTAGGCTGTGATGATTTTAACAGAATAAAGACGATAGGCTTTATTGATTTAAAAAAAATGCATGTTTATTTATCCTTTCCTCTGTTTGAAGTGGAGAATTCTTTTAAAGTTTGATATTCAAAACATCAACTTGCTTCATCACTCATGAATAATGATTCTAATGAATTCTTCGTACAAGACAGCCAGCATATGGTGTTTCACACATCTAATGCCGTAACAAATATTAATCTACAGAATTAATTTAATGCTCCAAATGACAATTCCTGCCTCGTGCGCCAGAGTGACGTGAGCAAGGAAAGGAGACAAAGTGTAACTATGAGTTCGATTCAAACATTTTGAGGCAAATTTATTTTATTGCTTACATTGAGCAGCACATAGTTTGACTCGGCCCCAGCTGAGTCAAGATGCCTTGTTGTAATGAACTAACCTCTATTCAGAGTTTGAATCCAGGTCAATCGATGTTCTAAAATAGCAGAATAATAAGGCAGTTGTTTATTTTTTTTCTGGCTCATCAAATTGTTGAGGTATCTCTACAAGTTCTGTAGGCTCACATTGCTTTTCATGTCGCCCTGGCTGTTTAATTTCCCCCTACCGAATAAATTGGATTTATTTGCTTTCAAGGTTATTTTGCATTGCACCAGATGCTTTTGCGACTCTCATTGTAAATCTTCCAGCTTGTTGAGCTAACATGCTTTGTCATACCAATAACATCACCCAGCGGCTTCAGTAATTTGCTATGTATTGCTATTTGTTTGTTTCCCAGCTTCGTGTTAATGGTTGGTATTCCAGTCCTACCATTTTATTGTGGAGTAACTCTGACAGGAGCCAATGTGAGACGCATTGAGAGCATTAAAGCCCCCTGCTGCACCTCTTTGTGGTCTTAGATCAGCCCTCCCCGCACCCCCTGCCCCCAAAAGCATCAGCTTGTGAGGAATGATCACTTTTTGTGGATTGGCCTTGGGATGCTGCGAGGGCATCATATAGATTGAGCAGTAATGAGGATTGCTTTCCAAAGTCCATCACCTGAGCTGGAAAACGTGTGAGGTGGAGAGAAGCAAAAGGATTGAACTAAAAAGGGATGGAGATAAGTAGAAGAGAAGTGAAGGAGGATATGATGGTGTTTGTGTGGTGCCACCGTGTCCCTAGGCTCTGTCTGGACCCAGAGGCAACAAAAGTACCATCTGCTCTGAGCTACTAGAGACGCGGGGTATAATGCAGCAGAGATAGAGGAACACGCTCCATTAAATCCATCAGTTAATCCTGTTTTTCCAAAGAGTAACCATGATACTGATGAAGCTGAAGGAGACAACGAAGGAGACAAGAAATGTAATTTTATTGAATATTTCTAATGTAACAACATAATTACAAGATCTGTTTATGTTTATGCATTTGGCAGGCACTTTGTATCTGAAGTGACTCATGAATGAAGATGCAACAATGCAGAAAATATCAAAGCTAACAATAAAATACTTGGAAGGATGACCAGCTGTCAGGCTCTACCATAGGCAGGGTTCCCACATGTCCTTGAAGCTCTAGAAAGTTTGTAACTTTGAAAAAATAAACTTAAAGTCCTGGAGAGTTTTGACAAGAGCTACAAAAAAAAAATAAAAATAAAAAAATAAAAAAACACCTATCCTTGAAAGTCCTTTAATGCTTTTTGGCATTTGTAATTTCACACGGACGGTCAGTTTTTTAATTTTTAATTTGATTTTATTCACCATTGTTTGTTATGAAACCCTATGCAGACAAGCTAGCCAACGTCTAAAGTTGAACTAGACTTACCGATTGTAGGGAGGAAACTTTGCATCCACAGAAATTTGAAAGTAATCTGCTGTAACTCTTGTCAAAAACTTAAAGACAGAAAACCATGCAGCCATAAACCAGATTGTTATTATACAATAAGGCTAAAAAAGTAGAGCATTTGTCTTCACATCTACGGGAGGTGCTACTTACTTAAACACATTCTTACTGCGTGAAACATGCTGAGAGCAGGAACACATGACATAACGAACATTGGAAATACTGTAATCACCGGTGCCTACAGGGACCCAGTCTGTCAGCATGTCCAGAGCCTGTAACATAAGCACCAATGGCAAAATTAATCTCCCGGAATAAACTAGTCTGTGTTTTCTCTATGTCATTTTTCAAAATGACACAAAGAAAACAAGACCAGCCCTGATGATTAAGCACATGGAATCCAACTCCTAATAACGCTGACATCTGGTGGATGTTTGAGAGAGATAGAGGGCAGAGTGGGCAGAGCAAGTAAAAATGATGCAAAAGGAGAGCATAACGCCAAAGGCTAGTGGAGGTTTTGATCTCGCTTTTTGTTTGCGAACTGTTCAATCATGACTACCAAGTGCTTCACAAGCTGCCCTCTCTTGTCTGATTTTTGGTGTATCATGTCTATCTCCCCTAAAGCACCAGACCAGCTGCCCCAGTCAGAAGTTCTTTATGTCTTGATTGTACCATGTCATGCATAATCAAAATGAAATCCTTGAACAATGGAATCTGTGGAATAAATATCAATTATTCTGATTGCAGTGTGATTCTTACCATTTTTATCACCATTGAGTTTAATTTTGCGATTGTCTCATTCATTATGTTGTGATTTCTATCTTAAATTTTAACATCTTTAGAATTGAGAATAGCATAGAAGTAAATATATGAAAAAAAAATCCTGGTGACACATATTTACTTCCATTGGTTGTTGCTTACCGGGAGCAGCGTATTTCTGCAGATGGCAGTAGGACAATAGCAAAATATTAAAGGGGAAAACTAGCTGTGAATTTTAAAAAAAATGGATCTGTTGATTCTTGATTAGTGAACAGGATCCTTGGGTGAGATAAGGGACTGAAAGAGACCTTAAGTTTCAGAGAAGAACCATAAAAGAGAAGCTGCCTTCAACAGATATTCCTTTTAGGTTTCTCCAGTACAGAAGCTTGCTGTCATCAGTCTCCCTTCTCCGCTGCTTCAGGCACAAGAAGAATTTGTCACAAAGGTGCAATAAAGTTTCTTGGCACTGTAAGGGAGTCTGGTCTCTGTTTGAGCTGTCTATTGGTGAAGAATAGTGGTCGATTTAAAGTTGTCCTTAATCTCAACTTGCGTCTTCTTTATGTCAGGATTCTGTCGTTGTTTTAAGTAAAAGTGTAGACACTTATGCAGACATTACTTTTATTGACTGATTTAAATTTCATGATTGCCAAGAAAATTAAGACAAAAATAGATTGTCTTTACCTTAAAAATTTTAGTTGATTTGTGCGGCACTGCTCTCAGATTGTTTGGTGAAAATGATTATGTCACAAAAAAAGCACCTTAGGTTCATTTGGGGAAAGGACTGACAGATGCTGATGAACTATTCAGGCTATCTTTGGAAGAATTAAAATAGATCTATGCAAATACTGTACAGAGTCTGTCAGGACCATATATGACTCAGACACAAGGCTAATAACAACATCGCCTACAGATTGAGTTGTTTTCCCTTTCTGTCATGACAGCTTCGATCTTTGTTGTTGTTTTTTTTGTTTGTTTGTTTGTTTGTTTTTTTCTTTTTTTTTTGTCTTGTAGCTTGCTCACCAGGTTTGTGATTACAACTTGCTTTTAAAATAGGATGAGACAGAGCTCGTGTTAAATATTAATTCTGACCTCTGAGTATCTTAGAGTGTTTCACCTTTTAATCTCTTTGCACGAGCCCTATGTAGGATCGCATTCCTGCTGCAAAAACCAAAGAATGTGGTGTAGTTTTGCTTATCAGGCAATGCAACATTGTTTTGGCTGCAGTTCTGGTCATGGACTACACCCTTACTCTCATGATATATACACCTTGAGCAAAGAACAAGATCAGGGATGCGAGCAGATAAAGTAGCATTACTGCTTTGAGTAGCCAGACTTACATTTAGTATGCTTTTACTCCAGAGAACATGGCTAGAATGGGCTGGAAAACTGAAAAAAATCCACACTTTCATTTAGTTTGGTTTACTTTCGCACTACTCCTTTGAAAACAACCAAACCACCTGGACAATGTCATAAAGATACCACATCTGCTTCTCTGGGCTGCTATCACATAAAGCTGCTCAGCATCCAATTCCCATTTAAATTGTAGATATGTGAAATAAACATTTGCCCTATGCAGAATTTTGAGGTAAGATGGGATCAATATATCTGTAGATAAGCGCATCTATAAACCAATAAACAGGAATAAAAATGTGAAGTCATTTGTCCTGGGAACAGCTTAGATTGCTGAAATGCTCACTGGCATTCAGCATGTTGAGACAAATGCTTCTGTAGTAATTTGCCAATCCAAGATTTAAAAAGGTCTTAGATCACATCTATAAATCATATCTGTAGACGACAACTTCCTCTCTTTAGGTTGCTTTCTTGTGGTTGTTTCTTAGTTTTTTTTGCTTTCACAACGTTCACTTACAAGCAGCCTAGCCCATCATTTTTCAGGTGGGCCATAGTTTGGCAGAGATTTTGATGAAAAACTGTCTAAGGAAAGAAAACTTTGATTCGTTGTTCCCTTCTGTATGGCCAAGTTTTAGAACTTGGCCAGAGTGTATAGTCCTGCCTCTTTACCCAATTTCCAATAAATCTAATCAACATGCTTGAACTAATTACATTTTAACTGTACCGGTAGCACATAAAAGGACTGTAGATGTAATATTAGGAGAACACAAGCTTTACTAATTAACATATGCGGAGTAGCTGTAGAGTGCACACAGACATCGGCTTTTGGGAACCATTGAATAATTGATCTGGAAAGAGGATAATGTTACAAGGGTGATAAAGAGTAATTCCTGGACTTTTGTGAAATTAATTGAACGTTCAGGCTGTAAATATGTGGACTAAAGTGAATACAAATGTTGACCTAACACAAAAATTGCTTTCTATTTCAAAGGAGCATATTCAGCTTGTCTTTAAGAACTTAAGTGGAAATCTAAAGAGTGACCCGTCATTGCAATCTCTTGTGTTGTGTGGCAGCTTCAAGAAGCTCCATGCTGTCAACTACAATGTCGCCCTGCAACCGAAACATACAGTAATCTCCCACATATACAGTGGACACCTGTCCAAACATATCCATGTCATTATGACCACAACTCAACAGATAAACTTAAAGTATCAATCTCTTAATGTAATAAAGTTGGCCACAATCGAACTAGACGAGAACCTCTGCCACAAGTCAAACAAAAACAGCTTATAAGAAAACATGTACCTGTGCAGTGCTCAACATCCTGTGACAACCAGACTTCCAGATTGTGGATATTCAACTAGTGCAAATAAACCGCTCTGCAGACCTTAAGTCAGCTGCCAATCCAAGAACATCAGTGGTAGAAGTATTAGCAGGTGCTTAGTATGGGGGAAAATGTTGCCTAGAACAATTTTTAAAAAAGACAAAAGAAAACTGAAAGGAATAAAAATGGAGGATCGGGTGCACCATATGCTGAGGCTACAGTCTTTGACACATCTCTCCTGAGTTTGAGCCCTGGGGCCATTTGCTGCACGTCTTCCCATTTCCTCTCAGCTCTTCTTCCTATCCTGCTACTAACAAAGGTCACTTCTGCCACAAATCTCTTTAAAAAAACTAAACAAAATTGCTGCAGGCTACAAAGATTTATTTATTTATTTATTTTAAAGCAACAGAATCACCAATAAATTAGAGGAAATGCTAATTTTGTATAATAGATGGAGTGACAGTTGAGGGAAAATACCCAAATTTTAGCATGCAAAGCCAGTCTTTATTCTGCAACTGTTACTTTAAAGGAAGATGACATATTGTATTCTTTTGGGAGTCCTTTTAGCTGTTTCAACCAGCCATTTTTACAGTTTTTTTTTATAAGAAAAACAATGTTCTTCATTCCAACAGATGATTAAAACCATGCTACAGTGTACAGTGTTCTGGATGTTTTTAATTGTACTTAAACACTAAAATTAGCTTCATTCAGTTCAAGTCTCACCTCCCCAGTCTGTAAACAATACTGTATTTATTTATGTACTTATAGTCTATGTTGTGTAGCTACTTCTGATTATGCCGATGTCCATATTGGTCCTTTAGCCAAGAGATTTTGGCAAGCAGTTTAAATACCAAGAGGTTTATTTGGTAGATAAAGGCAGGTTAAGCAAACTATTCTTTAGAGGGGAACAAGGCATACATTTTTTATACTGTCTGGTTCGTGCCAATTGCCCATTTTTTTCCTCGCTGTAGACCACATGTGTCAAACTCAAGGCC